>NW_026871514.1:0-114180 GCF_028564815.1 Eubalaena glacialis
CCATAGTATGGGTGGGAGCTCATCTTATCAGGCTCTAGAGCTAAAGGGAAACTTGACGTGAGTACTTGCCTCACGCTAAGGCCTGAAGAGCTCTGCTGAAGCGAAAGCGTGTTGCAGTTTCCATTAGCTAGTATTCGCAGTTCTGCTTTACTTTAACGTTTCTCCGCTTTTCCAGACACTTAGGACCCTCGTTTGGGCACCCCATTGCCTACAAATATAGTGAGTACCAGCAGGCTCCACTGCCCTTCAAAGAAACATCCAGTCCGTAAGCCTTTCCAAGTCAGTCTATGTATTCAGAGACTAGGGCAATACACTGCACCCTTCCTGGGAAAGCCAGATGTCCTCAGCACACCAACAGCTCCAGGATTCTGTTCTCTCACGTCCTACATGCCATGGACGTCTGCCACATTGTCCTCATTTGAGCTGCACTTAGAAACACAATCTGCTTCGCCTTTCTTCTAGGAACTCACACCCAAGGACCCCATACCTACAGTAGAAACGAGGCTTGCATTCCTACTGCAACGAAACCACTGTTTTCCTGTTACACTGCAGGATTTTGAATAGGCTAAGGACCGATAGCCTACTCAAAGTGTTCCAAGGATGAGTGAGTTCGCTACATGCAGAACACTTTGGGAAGTAATGTTGATTCAGGCAAGGGAACAGGGTGTAGCTGGAGTCTCTTTTGACTTGTTGGAAATCAGAAGGGTTTAGACTTCGTGTTCACCGGAAAAGATGACCTGATGGCACAAGCCTTGTTTCCCATATTAAAAGCTCTATTCAGGTTGCCCTGAAACTACCTAAATAACTCTATTTCTGACTGGCCTCTAGTCACTGTAGTTACCCTCTGGAACGAAAAGATTTCTCTAAAGAAGTACGATGCTTCCATAGCATGGGTGGTAGCTCATCCTGTCAGGCTCTAGAGCTAAAGGGAAACTTGACGTGAGTACTTGCCTCACGCTAAGGCCTGAAGAGCCCTGCGGAAGCGAAAGCGTGTTGCAGTTTCCATTAGCTCGTATTCGCAGTTCTGCTTTACTTTAACGTTTCTACACTTTTGCAGACACTTAGGACCCTCGTGTGGGCACCCCACTGCCTACAAATACAGTGAGTACCAGCAGGTTCCACTGCCCTTCTAAGAAACTTCCAGGCCGTAAGTCTTTCCAAGTCACTCTGCATTCAGAGAGCAGGGCAATACACTGCACCCTTCCTTGGGAAAGCTACATGTCCTCAGCACACCAACAGCTCCAGGGATTCTGTTCTCTCACGTCCTACATGCCATGGAAGTCTGCCTCATTGTCCTCACTTGAGCTGCACTTAGCAACACAATCTGCTTCGCCTTTCTTCTAGGAACTCACACTCAAGGACCCCATACCTACAGGAGAAAGGAGGCTTGCGTTCCTACTGCAACCAAAGCACAGTTGTTCCTGTTACACTGCAGTATTGTGAATAGGCTAAGGACCGATAGCCTACTTAGAGTGTTCCAAGGATGAGTGAGTTCGCTACATGCAGAACACTTTGGGAAGAAAAGTTGATTCAGGCAAGGGAACAGGGTGTAGCTGGTGTCTCTTTTGACTTGTTGGAAATCAGAAGGATTCAGACTTCGTGTTCACCGGAAAAGAAGACCTGATGGCACAAGCCTTGTTTCCCATATTAAAAGCTCTATTCAGGTTGCCCTGAAACTACCTAAATAACTCTATTTCTGACTGGCCTCTAGTCACTGTAGTTACCCTCTGGAACGAAAAGGTTTCTCTACAGAAGTACGATGCTTCCATAGCATGGGTGGTAGCTCATCCTGTCAGGCTCTAGAGCTAAAGGGAAACTTGACGTGAGTACTTGCCTCACGCTAAGGCCTGAAGAGCCCTGCGGAAGCGAAAGCGTGTTGCAGTTTCCATTAGCTCGTATTCGCAGTTCTGCTTTACTTTAACGTTTCTACACTTTTGCAGACACTTAGGACCCTCGTGTGGGCACCCCACTGCCTACAAATACAGTGAGTACCAGCAGGTTCCACTGCCCTTCTAAGAAACTTCCAGGCCGTAAGTCTTTCCAAGTCACTCTGCATTCAGAGAGCAGGGCAATACACTGCACCCTTCCTTGGGAAAGCTACATGTCCTCAGCACACCAACAGCTCCAGGGATTCTGTTCTCTCACGTCCTACATGCCATGGAAGTCTGCCTCATTGTCCTCACTTGAGCTGCACTTAGCAACACAATCTGCTTCGCCTTTCTTCTAGGAACTCACACTCAAGGACCCCATACCTACAGGAGAAAGGAGGCTTGCGTTCCTACTGCAACCAAAGCACAGTTGTTCCTGTTACACTGCAGTATTGTGAATAGGCTAAGGACCGATAGCCTACTTAGAGTGTTCCAAGGATGAGTGAGTTCGCTACATGCAGAACACTTTGGGAAGAAAAGTTGATTCAGGCAAGGGAACAGGGTGTAGCTGGTGTCTCTTTTGACTTGTTGGAAATCAGAAGGATTCAGACTTCGTGTTCACCGGAAAAGAAGACCTGATGGCACAAGCCTTGTTTCCCATATTAAAAGCTCTATTCAGGTTGCCCTGAAACTACCTAAATAACTCTATTTCTGACTGGCCTCTAGTCACTGTAGTTACCCTCTGGAACGAAAAGGTTTCTCTACAGAAGTACGATGCTTCCATAGCATGGGTGGTAGCTCATCCTGTCAGGCTCTAGAGCTAAAGGGAAACTTGACGTGAGTACTTGCCTCACGCTAAGGCCTGAAGAGCCCTGCGGAAGCGAAAGCGTGTTGCAGTTTCCATTAGCTCGTATTCGCAGTTCTGCTTTACTTTAACGTTTCTACACTTTTGCAGACACTTAGGACCCTCGTGTGGGCACCCCATTGCCTACAAATACAGTGAGTACCAGCAGGCTCCACTGCCCTTCTAAGAAACATCCAGGCCGTAAGCCTTTCCAAGTCACTCTATGTATTCAGAGAGTAGGGCAATACACTGCACCCTTCCTTGGGAAAGCTAGATGTCCTCAGCACACCAACAGCTCCAGGGATTCTGTTCTCTCACGTCCTACATGCCAAGGAAATCTGCCTCATTGTCTTCATTTGACTGCACTTAGAATCACAATCTGCTTCGTCGTCCTTCCAGGAACTCACACTCAAGGATCCCATACCTACAGGAGAAAGGAGGCTTGCATTCCTTCTGCAACCAAAGCACAGTTGTTCCTGTTACCCTGCAGGATTTTAGAATAGGCTAAGGCCCGATAGCCTACATAGAGCATTTCCAATTTGCGGGAGTTCGCTACATGCAGAACACTTTGTGAAGAAAAGTTGATTCAGGCAAGGGACCAGGGTAGAGCTAGAGTCTCTTTGGACTTGTTAGAAATCAGAAGGCTTCAGGCTGATTGTTCACCGGCAACGAAGACCTGATGGCACAAGCCTTGCTTTCCTTTATTAAAAGCTCTTAGTCATGTTGCCCTGAAGCTACCTAAATAACTCTATTTCTGATGGCCTCTAGTCACTGTAGTTAACCCTCTGGAAGAAAAAGCAGTTTTCTCTAAGGAAACACGGTGCTTCCATAGTATGGGTGGGAGCTCATCTTATCAGGCTCTAGAGCTAAAGGGAAACTTGACGTGAGTACTTGCCTCACGCTAAGGCCTGAAGAGCTCTGCTGAAGCGAAAGCGTGTTGCAGTTTCCATTAGCTAGTATTCGCAGTTCTGCTTTACTTTAACGTTTCTCCGCTTTTCCAGACACTTAGGACCCTCGTTTGGGCACCCCATTGCCTACAAATATAGTGAGTACCAGCAGGCTCCACTGCCCTTCAAAGAAACATCCAGTCCGTAAGCCTTTCCAAGTCAGTCTATGTATTCAGAGACTAGGGCAATACACTGCACCCTTCCTGGGAAAGCCAGATGTCCTCAGCACACCAACAGCTCCAGGATTCTGTTCTCTCACGTCCTACATGCCATGGACGTCTGCCACATTGTCCTCATTTGAGCTGCACTTAGAAACACAATCTGCTTCGCCTTTCTTCTAGGAACTCACACCCAAGGACCCCATACCTACAGTAGAAACGAGGCTTGCATTCCTACTGCAACGAAACCACTGTTTTCCTGTTACACTGCAGGATTTTGAATAGGCTAAGGACCGATAGCCTACTCAAAGTGTTCCAAGGATGAGTGAGTTCGCTACATGCAGAACACTTTGGGAAGTAATGTTGATTCAGGCAAGGGAACAGGGTGTAGCTGGAGTCTCTTTTGACTTGTTGGAAATCAGAAGGGTTTAGACTTCGTGTTCACCGGAAAAGATGACCTGATGGCACAAGCCTTGTTTCCCATATTAAAAGCTCTATTCAGGTTGCCCTGAAACTACCTAAATAACTCTATTTCTGACTGGCCTCTAGTCACTGTAGTTACCCTCTGGAACGAAAAGATTTCTCTAAAGAAGTACGATGCTTCCATAGCATGGGTGGTAGCTCATCCTGTCAGGCTCTAGAGCTAAAGGGAAACTTGACGTGAGTACTTGCCTCACGCTAAGGCCTGAAGAGCCCTGCGGAAGCGAAAGCGTGTTGCAGTTTCCATTAGCTCGTATTCGCAGTTCTGCTTTACTTTAACGTTTCTACACTTTTGCAGACACTTAGGACCCTCGTGTGGGCACCCCACTGCCTACAAATACAGTGAGTACCAGCAGGTTCCACTGCCCTTCTAAGAAACTTCCAGGCCGTAAGTCTTTCCAAGTCACTCTGCATTCAGAGAGCAGGGCAATACACTGCACCCTTCCTTGGGAAAGCTACATGTCCTCAGCACACCAACAGCTCCAGGGATTCTGTTCTCTCACGTCCTACATGCCATGGAAGTCTGCCTCATTGTCCTCACTTGAGCTGCACTTAGCAACACAATCTGCTTCGCCTTTCTTCTAGGAACTCACACTCAAGGACCCCATACCTACAGGAGAAAGGAGGCTTGCGTTCCTACTGCAAACAAAGCACAGTTGTTCCTGTTACACTGCAGTATTGTGAATAGGCTAAGGACCGATAGCCTACTTAGAGTGTTCCAAGGATGAGTGAGTTCGCTACATGCAGAACACTTTGGGAAGAAAAGTTGATTCAGGCAAGGGAACAGGGTGTAGCTGGTGTCTCTTTTGACTTGTTGGAAATCAGAAGGATTCAGACTTCGTGTTCACCGGAAAAGAAGACCTGATGGCACAAGCCTTGTTTCCCATATTAAAAGCTCTATTCAGGTTGCCCTGAAACTACCTAAATAACTCTATTTCTGACTGGCCTCTAGTCACTGTAGTTACCCTCTGGAACGAAAAGGTTTCTCTACAGAAGTACGATGCTTCCATAGCATGGGTGGTAGCTCATCCTGTCAGGCTCTAGAGCTAAAGGGAAACTTGACGTGAGTACTTGCCTCACGCTAAGGGCTGAAGAGCCCTGCGGAAGCGAAAGCGTGTTGCAGTTTCCATTAGCTCGTATTCGCAGTTCTGCTTTACTTTAACATTTCTACACTTTTGCAGACACTTAGGACCCTCGTGTGGGCACCCCATTGCCTACAAATACAGTGAGTACCAGCAGGCTCCACTGCCCTTCTAAGAAACATCCAGGCCGTAAGCCTTTCCAAGTCACTCTATGTATTCAGAGAGTAGGGCAATACACTGCACCCTTCCTTGGGAAAGCTAGATGTCCTCAGCACACCAACAGCTCCAGGGATTCTGTTCTCTCACGTCCTACATGCCAAGGAAATCTGCCTCATTGTCTTCATTTGACTGCACTTAGAATCACAATCTGCTTCGTCGTCCTTCCAGGAACTCACACTCAAGGATCCCATACCTACAGGAGAAAGGAGGCTTGCATTCCTTCTGCAACCAAAGCACAGTTGTTCCTGTTACCCTGCAGGATTTTAGAATAGGCTAAGGCCCGATAGCCTACATAGAGCATTTCCAATTTGCGGGAGTTCGCTACATGCAGAACACTTTGTGAAGAAAAGTTGATTCAGGCAAGGGACCAGGGTAGAGCTAGAGTCTCTTTGGACTTGTTAGAAATCAGAAGGCTTCAGGCTGATTGTTCACCGGCAAAGAAGACCTGATGGCACGAGCCTTGCTTTCCCTTATTAAAAGCTCTTAGTCATGTTGCCCTGAAGCTACCTAAATAACTCTCTTTTTGACTGGCCTCTAGTCACTGTAGTTAGCCCTCTGGAAGAAAAAGCAGTTTTCTCTAAGGAAACACGGTGCTTCCATAGTATGGGTGGGAGCTCATCTTATCAGGCTCTAGAGCTAAAGGGAAACTTGACGTGAGTACTTGCCACACGCTAAGGCCTGAAGAGCTCTGCTGAAGCGAAAGCGTGTTGCAGTTTCCATTAGCTAGTATTCGCAGTTCTGCTTTACTTTAACGTTTCTCCGCTTTTCCAGACACTTAGGACCCTCGTTTGGGCACCCCATTGCCTACAAATACAGTGAGTACCAGCAGGCTCCACTGCCCTTCAAAGAAACATCCAGGCCGTAAGCCTTTCCAAGTCAGTCTATGTATTCAGAGACTAGGGCAATACACTGCACCCTTCCTTGGGAAAGCCAGATGTCCTCAGCACACCAACAGCTCCAGGATTCTGTTCTCTCACGTCCTACATGCCATGGAAGTCTGCCACATTGTCCTCATTTGAGCTGCACTTAGAAACACAATCTGCTTCGCCTTTCTTCTAGGAACTCACACCCAAGGACCCCATACCTACAGGAGAAAGGAGGCTTGCATTCCTACTGCAACGAAAGCACAGTTTTCCTGTTACACTGCAGGATTTTGAATAGGCTAAGGACCGATAGCCTACTCAAAGTGTTCCAAGGATGAGTGAGTTCGCTACATGCAGAACACTTTGGGAAGTAATGTTGATTCAGGCAAGGGAACAGGGTGTAGCTGGAGTCTCTTTTGACTTGTTGGAAATCAGAAGGGTTTAGACTTCGTGTTCACCGGAAAAGATGACCTGATGGCACAAGCCTTGTTTCCCATATTAAAAGCTCTATTCAGGTTGCCCTGAAACTACCTAAATAACTCTATTTCTGACTGGCCTCTAGTCACTGTAGTTACCCTCTGGAACGAAAAGATTTCTCTACAGAAGTACGATGCTTCCATAGCATGGGTGGTAGCTCATCCTGTCAGGCTCTAGAGCTAAAGGGAAACTTGACGTGAGTACTTGCCTCACGCTAAGGCCTGAAGAGCCCTGCGGAAGCGAAAGCGTGTTGCAGTTTCCATTAGCTCGTATTCGCAGTTCTGCTTTACTTTAACGTTTCTACACTTTTGCAGACACTTAGGACCCTCGTGTGGGCACCCCACTGCCTACAAATACAGTGAGTACCAGCAGGTTCCACTGCCCTTCTAAGAAACTTCCAGGCCGTAAGTCTTTCCAAGTCACTCTGCATTCAGAGAGCAGGGCAATACACTGCACCCTTCCTTGGGAAAGCTACATGTCCTCAGCACACCAACAGCTCCAGGGATTCTGTTCTCTCACGTCCTACATGCCATGGAAGTCTGCCTCATTGTCCTCACTTGAGCTGCACTTAGCAACACAATCTGCTTCGCCTTTCTTCTAGGAACTCACACTCAAGGACCCCATACCTACAGGAGAAAGGAGGCTTGCGTTCCTACTGCAACCAAAGCACAGTTGTTCCTGTTACACTGCAGTATTGTGAATAGGCTAAGGACCGATAGCCTACTTAGAGTGTTCCAAGGATGAGTGAGTTCGCTACATGCAGAACACTTTGGGAAGAAAAGTTGATTCAGGCAAGGGAACAGGGTGTAGCTGGTGTCTCTTTTGACTTGTTGGAAATCAGAAGGATTCACACTTCGTGTTCACCGGAAAAGAAGACCTGATGGCACAAGCCTTGTTTCCCATATTAAAAGCTCTATTCAGGTTGCCCTGAAACTACCTAAATAACTCTATTTCTGACTGGCCTCTAGTCACTGTAGTTACCCTCTGGAACGAAAAGGTTTCTCTACAGAAGTACGATGCTTCCATAGCATGGGTGGTAGCTCATCCTGTCAGGCTCTAGAGCTAAAGGGAAACTTGACGTGAGTACTTGCCTCACGCTAAGGCCTGAAGAGCCCTGCGGAAGCGAAAGCGTGTTGCAGTTTCCATTAGCTCGTATTCGCAGTTCTGCTTTACTTTAACATTTCTACACTTTTGCAGACACTTAGGACCCTCGTGTGGGCACCCCATTGCCTACAAATACAGTGAGTACCAGCAGGCTCCACTGCCCTTCTAAGAAACATCCAGGCCGTAAGCCTTTCCAAGTCACTCTATGTATTCAGAGAGTAGGGCAATACACTGCACCCTTCCTTGGGAAAGCTAGATGTCCTCAGCACACCAACAGCTCCAGGGATTCTGTTCTCTCACGTCCTACATGCCAAGGAAATCTGCCTCATTGTCTTCATTTGACTGCACTTAGAATCACAATCTGCTTCGTCGTCCTTCCAGGAACTCACACTCAAGGATCCCATACCTACAGGAGAAAGGAGGCTTGCATTCCTTCTGCAACCAAAGCACAGTTGTTCCTGTTACCCTGCAGGATTTTAGAATAGGCTAAGGCCCGATAGCCTACATAGAGCATTTCCAATTTGCGGGAGTTCGCTACATGCAGAACACTTTGTGAAGAAAAGTTGATTCAGGCAAGGGACCAGGGTAGAGCTAGAGTCTCTTTGGACTTGTTAGAAATCAGAAGGCTTCAGGCTGATGGTTCACCGACAAAGAAGACCTGATGGCACAAGCCTTGCTTTCCTTTATTAAAAGCTCTTAGTCATGTTGCCCTGAAGCTACCTAAATAACTCTATTTCGGATGGCCTCTAGTCACTGTAGTTAACCCTCTGGAACAAAAAGCAGTTTTCTCTAAAGAAGCACGGTGCTTCCATAGCATGGGTGTTAGCTCATCCTGTCAGGCTCTAGAGCTAAAGGGAAACTTGACGTGAGTACTTGCCTCACGCTAAGGCTTGAAGAGCCCTGCTGAAGCGAAAGCGTGTTGCAGTTGGCATCAGCTCGTATTCGCAGTTCTGCTTTACTTTAACGTTTCTACACATTTCCAGACACTTAGGACCCTCGTGTGGGCACCCCATTGCCTACAAATACAGTGAGTACCAGCAGGCTCCACTGCCCTTCTAAGAAACATCCAGGCCGTAAGCCTTTCCAAGTCACTCTATGTATTCAGAGAGTAGGGCAATACACTGCACCCTTCCTTGGGAACGCTAGATGTCCTCAGCACACCAACAGCTCCAGGGATTCTGTTCTCTCACGTCCTACATGCCATGGAAGTCTCCCTCATTGTCCTCATTTGAGCTGCACTTAGAAACACAATCTGCTTCGCCTTTCTTCTAGGAACTCACACTCAAGGACACCATACCTACAGGAGAAAGGAGGCTTGCATTCCTACTGCAACGAAAGCACAGTTTTCCTGTTACACTGCAGGATTGAAATAGGCTAAGGACCGATTGCTTACATAGAGCATTTCAAATTTGAGGGAGTTCGTTACATGCAGAACACTTTGGGAAGAAAAGTTGATTCAGGCAAGGGACCAGGGTAGAGCTAGAGTCTCTTTTGACTTGTTAGAAATCAGAAGGCTTCAGGCTGATGGTTCACCGGCAAAGAAACCTGATGGCACGAGCCTTGCTTTCCCTTATTAAAAGCTCTTAGTGATGCTGCCCTGAAGCTACCTAAATAACTCTCTTTTTGACTGGCCTCTAGTCACTGTAGTTAGCCCTCTGGAAGAAAAAGCAGTTTTCTCTAAGGAAACACGGTGCTTCCATAGTATGGGTGGGAGCTCATCTTATCAGGCTCTAGAGCTAAAGGGAAACTTGACGTGAGTACTTGCCTCACGCTAAGGCCTGAAGAGCTCTGCTGAAGCGAAAGCGTGTTGCAGTTTCCATTAGCTAGTATTCGCAGTTCTGCTTTACTTTAACGTTTCTCCGCTTTTCCAGACACTTAGGACCCTCGTTTGGGCACCCCATTGCCTACAAATACAGTGAGTACCAGCAGGCTCCACTGCCCTTCAAAGAAACATCCAGGCCGTAAGCCTTTCCAAGTCAGTCTATGTATTCAGAGACTAGGGCAATACACTGCACCCTTTCTTGGGAAAGCCAGATGTCCTCAGCACACCAACAGCTCCAGGATTCTGTTCTCTCACGTCCTACATGCCATGGAAGTCTGCCACATTGTCCTCATTTGAGCTGCACTTAGAAACACAATCTGCTTCGCCTTTCTTCTAGGAACTCACACCCAAGGACCCCATACCTACAGTAGAAACGAGGCTTGCATTCCTACTGCAACGAAACCACTGTTTTCCTGTTACACTGCAGGATTTTGAATAGGCTAAGGACCGATAGCCTACTCAAAGTGTTCCAAGGATGAGTGAGTTCGCTACATGCAGAACACTTTGGGAAGTAATGTTGATTCAGGCAAGGGAACAGGGTGTAGCTGGAGTCTCTTTTGACTTGTTGGAAATCAGAAGGGTTTAGACTTCGTGTTCACCGGAAAAGAAGACCTGATGGCACAAGCCTTGTTTTCCATATTAAAAGCTCTATTCAGGTTGCCCTGAAACTACCTAAATAACTCTATTTCTGACTGGCCTCTAGTCACTGTAGTTACCCTCTGGAACGAAAAGATTTCTCTAAAGAAGTACGATGCTTCCATAGCATGGGTGGTAGCTCATCCTGTCAGGCTCTAGAGCTAAAGGGAAACTTGACTTCAGGACTTGCCTCACGCTAAGGCCTGAAGAGCCCTGCGGAAGCGAAAGCGTGTTGCAGTTTCCATTAGCTCGTATTCGCAGTTCTGCTTTACTTTAACGTTTCTACACTTTTGCAGACACTTAGGACCCTCGTGTGGGCACCCCACTGCCTACAAATACAGTGAGTACCAGCAGGTTCCACTGCCCTTCTAAGACACTTCCAGGCCGTAAGTCTTTCCAAGTCACTCTGCATTCAGAGAGCAGGGCAATACACTGCACCCTTCCTTGGGAAAGCTATATGTCCTCAGCACACCAACAGCTCCAGGGATTCTGTTCTCTCACGTCCTACATGCCATGGAAGTCTGCCTCATTGTCCTCACTTGAGCTGCACTTAGCAACACAATCTGCTTCGCCTTTCTTCTAGGAACTCACACTCAAGGACCCCATACCTACAGGAGAAAGGAGGCTTGCGTTCCTACTGCAACCAAAGCACAGTTGTTCCTGTTACACTGCAGTATTGTGAATAGGCTAAGGACCGATAGCCTACTTAGAGTGTTCCAAGGATGAGTGAGTTCGCTACATGCAGAACACTTTGGGAAGAAAGGTTGATTCAGGCAAGGGAACACGGTGTAGCTAGAGTCTCTTTTGACTTGTTGGAAATCAGAAGGATTTAGACTTCGTGTTCACCGGAAAAGAAGACCTGATGGCACAAGCCTTGTTTCCCATATTAAAATCTCTATTCAGGTTGCCCTGAAACTACCTAAATAACTCTATTTCTGACTGGCCTCTAGTCACTGTAGTTACCCTCTGGAACGATAAGCTTTCTCTACAGAAGTACGATGCTTCCATAGCATGGGTGGTAGCTCATCCTGTCAGGCTCTAGAGCTAAAGGGAAACTTGACGTGAGTACTTGCCTCACGCTAAGGCCTGAAGAGCCCTGCGGAAGCGAAAGCGTGTTGCAGTTTCCATTAGCTCGTATTCGCAGTTCTGCTTTACTTTAACGTTTCTACACTTTTGCAGACACTTAGGACCCTCGTGTGGGCACCCCATTGCCTACAAATACAGTGAGTACCAGCAGGCTCCACTGCCCTTCTAAGAAACATCCAGGCCGTAAACCTTTCCAAGTCACTCTATGTATTCAGAGAGTAGGGCAATACACTGCACCCTTCCTTGGGAAAGCTACATGTCCTCAGCACACCAACAGCTCCAGGGATTCTGTTCTCTCACGTCCTACATGCCAAGGAAATCTGCCTCATTGTCTTCATTTGACTGCACTTAGAATCACAATCTGCTTCGTCGTCCTTCCAGGAACTCACACTCAAGGATCCCATACCTACAGGAGAAAGGAGGCTTGCATTCCTTCTGCAACCAAAGCACAGTTGTTCCTGTTACCCTGCAGGATTTTAGAATAGGCTAAGGCCCGATAGCCTACATAGAGCATTTCCAATTTGCGGGAGTTCGCTACATGCAGAACACTTTTTGAAGAAAAGTTGATTCAGGCAAGGGACCAGGGTAGAGCTAGAGTCTCTTTGGACTTGTTAGAAATCAGAAGGCTTCAGGCTGATTGTTCACCGGCAAAGAAGACCTGATGGCACAAGCCTTGCTTTCCTTTATTAAAAGCTCTTAGTCATGTTGCCCTGAAGCTACCTAAATAACTCTATTTCGGATGGCCTCTAGTCACTGTAGTTAACCCTCTGGAACAAAAAGCAGTTTTCTCTAAAGAAGCTACGGTGCTTCCATAGCATGGGTGTTAGCTCATCCTGTCAGGCTCTAGAGCTAAAGGGAAACTTGACGTGAGTACTTGCCTCACGCTAAGGCTTGAAGAGCCCTGCTGAAGCGAAAGCGTGTTGCAGTTGGCATCAGCTCGTATTCGCAGTTCTGCTTTACTTTAACGTTTCTACACATTTCCAGACACTTAGGACCCTCGTGTGGGCACCCCATTGCCTACAAATACAGTGAGTACCAGCAGGCTCCACTGCCCTTCTAAGAAACATCCAGGCCGTAAGCCTTTCCAAGTCACTCTATGTATTCAGAGAGTAGGGCAATACACTGCACCCTTCCTTGGGAACGCTAGATGTCCTCAGCACACCAACAGCTCCAGGGATTCTGTTCTCTCACGTCCTACATGCCATGGAAGTCTCCCTCATTGTCCTCATTTGAGCTGCACTTAGAAACACAATCTGCTTCGCCTTTCTTCTAGGAACTCACACTCAAGGACACCATACCTACAGGAGAAAGGAGGCTTGCATTCCTACTGCAACGAAAGCACAGTTTTCCTGTTACACTGCAGGATTTAAATAGGCTAAGGACCGATTGCTTACATAGAGCATTTCAAATTTGCGGGAGTTCGCTACATGCAGAACACTTTGGGAAGAAAAGTTGATTCAAACAAGGGACCAGGGTAGAGCTAGAGTCTCTTTTGACTTGTTAGAAATCAGAAGGCTTCAGGCTGATGGTTCACCGGCAAAGAAACCTGATGGCACGAGCCTTGCTTTCCCTTATTAAAAGCTCTTAGTCATGCTGCCCTGAAGCTACCTAAATAACTCTCTTTTCGACTGGCCTCTAGTCACTGTAGTTAGCCCTCTGGAACAAAAAGCAGTTTTTTCTAAGGAAACACGGTGCTTCCATAGTATGGGTGGGAGCTCATCTTAGCAGGCTCTAGAGCTAAAGGGAAATTTGACGTGAGTACTTGCCTCACGCTAAGGCCTGAAGAGCTCTGCTGAAGCGAAAGCGTGTTGCAGTTTCCATTAGCTCGTATTCGCAGTTCTGCTTTACTTTAACGTTTGTACACTTTTGCAGACACTTAGGACCCTCGTGTGGGCACCCCACTGCCTACAAATACAGTGAGTACCAGCAGGTTCCACTGCCCTTCTAAGATACTTCCAGGCCGTAAGTCTTTCCAAGTCACTCTGCATTCAGAGAGCAGGGCAATACACTGCACCCTTCCTTGGGAAAGCTAGATGTCCTCAGCACACCAACAGCTCCAGGGATTCTGTTCTCTCACGTCCTACATGCCATGGAAGTCTGCCTCATTGTCCTCATTTGAGCTGCACTTAGCAACACAATCTGCTTCGCCTTTCTTCTAGGAACTCACACTCAAGGACCCCATACCTACAGGAGAAAGGAGGCTTGCGTTCCTACTGCAACCAAAGCACAGTTCTTCCTGTTACACTGCAGGATTTAAATAGGCTAAGGCCCGATAGCCTACATAGAGCATTTCCAATTTGCGGGAGTTCGCTACATGCAGAACACTTTTTGAAGAAAAGTTGATTCAGGCAAGGGAACACGGTGTAGCTGGAGTCTCTTTTGACTTGTTGGAAATCAGAAGGGTTTAGACTTCGTGTTCACCGGAAAAGATGACCTGATGGCACAAGCCTTTTTTCCCATATTAAAAGCTCTATTCAGGTTGCCCTGAAACTACCTAAATAACTCTATTTCTGACTGGCCTCTAGTCACTGTAGTTACCCTCTGGAACGAAAAGATTTCTCTAAAGAAGTACGATGCTTCCATAGCATGGGTGGTAGCTCATCCTGTCAGGCTCTAGGGCTAAAGGGAAACTTGACGTGAGTACTTGCCTCACGCTAAGGCCTGAAGAGCCCTGCGGAAGCGAAAGCGTGTTGCAGTTTCCATTAGCTCGTATTCGCAGTTCTGCTTTACTTTAACGTTTCTACACTTTTGCAGACACTTAGGACCCTCGTGTGGGCACCCCACTGCCTACAAATACAGTGAGTACCAGCAGGTTCCACTGCCCTTCTAAGAAACTTCTAGGCCGTAAGTCTTTCCAAGTCACTCTGCATTCAGAGAGCAGGGCAATACACTGCACCCTTCCTTGGGAAAGCTACATGTCCTCAGCACACCAACAGCTCCAGGGATTCTGTTCTCTCACGTCCTACATGCCATGGAAGTCTGCCTCATTGTCCTCACTTGAGCTGCACTTAGCAACACAATCTGCTTCGCCTTTCTTCTAGGAACTCACACTCAAGGACCCCATACCTACAGGAGAAAGGAGGCTTGCGTTCCTACTGCAACCAAAGCACAGTTGTTCCTGTTACACTGCAGTATTGTGAATAGGCTAAGGACCGATAGCCTACTTAGAGTGTTCCAAGGATGAGTGAGTTCGCTACATGCAGAACACTTTGGGAAGTAATGTTGATTCAGGCAAGGGAACACGGTGTAGCTAGAGTCTCTTTTGACTTGTTGGAAATCAGAAGGATTTAGACTTCGTGTTCACCGGAAAAGAAGACCTGATGGCACAAGCCTTGTTTCCCATATTAAAATCTCTATTCAGGTTGCCCTGAAACTACCTAAATAACTCTATTTCTGACTGGCCTCTAGTCACTGTAGTTACCCTCTGGAACGAAAAGGTTTCTCTACAGAAGTACGATGCTTCCATAGCATGGGTGGTAGCTCATCCTGTCAGGCTCTAGAGCTAAAGGGAAACTTGACGTGAGTACTTGCCTCACGCTAAGGCCTGAAGAGCCCTGCGGAAGCGAAAGCGTGTTGCAGTTTCCATTAGCTCGTATTCGCAGTTCTGCTTTACTTTAACGTTTCTACACTTTTGCAGACACTTAGGACCCTCGTGTGGGCACCCCATTGCCTACAAATACAGTGAGTACCAGCAGGCTCCACTGCCCTTCTAAGAAACATCCAGGCCGTAAACCTTTCCAAGTCACTCTATGTATTCAGAGAGTAGGGCAATACACTGCACCCTTCCTTGGGAAAGCTACATGTCCTCAGCTCACCAACAGCTCCAGGGATTCTGTTCTCTCACGTCCTACATGCCAAGGAAATCTGCCTCATTGTCTTCATTTGACTGCACTTAGAATCACAATCTGCTTCGTCGTCCTTCCAGGAACTCACACTCAAGGATCCCATACCTACAGGAGAAAGGAGGCTTGCATTCCTTCTGCAACCAAAGCACAGTTGTTCCTGTTACCCTGCAGGATTTTAGAATAGGCTAAGGCCCGATAGCCTACATAGAGCATTTCCAATTTGCGGGAGTTCGCTACATGCAGAACACTTTTTGAAGAAAAGTTGATTCAGGCAAGGGACCAGGGTAGAGCTAGAGTCTCTTTGGACTTGTTAGAAATCAGAAGGCTTCAGGCTGATTGTTCACCGGCAAAGAAGACCTGATGGCACAAGCCTTGCTTTCCTTTATTAAAAGCTCTTAGTCATGGTGCCCTGAAGCTACCTAAATAACTCTATTTCGGATGGCCTCTAGTCACTGTAGTTAACCCTCTGGAACAAAAAGCAGTTTTCTCTAAAGAAGCTACGGTGCTTCCATAGCATGGGTGTTAGCTCATCCTGTCAGGCTCTAGAGCTAAAGGGAAACTTGACGTGAGTACTTGCCTCACGCTAAGGCTTGAAGAGCCCTGCTGAAGCGAAAGCGTGTTGCAGTTGGCATCAGCTCGTATTCGCAGTTCTGCTTTACTTTAACGTTTCTACACATTTCCAGACACTTAGGACCCTCGTGTGGGCACCCCATTGCCTACAAATACAGTGAGTACCAGCAGGCTCCACTGCCCTTCTAAGAAACATCCAGGCCGTAAGCCTTTCCAAGTCACTCTATGTATTCAGAGAGTAGGGCAATACACTGCACCCTTCCTTGGGAACGCTAGATGTCCTCAGCACACCAACAGCTCCAGGGATTCTGTTCTCTCACGTCCTACATGCCATGGAAGTCTCCCTCATTGTCCTCATTTGAGCTGCACTTAGAAACACAATCTGCTTCGCCTTTCTTCTAGGAACTCACACTCAAGGACACCATACCTACAGGAGAAAGGAGGCTTGCATTCCTACTGCAACGAAAGCACAGTTTTCCTGTTACACTGCAGGATTTAAATAGGCTAAGGACCGATTGCTTACATAGAGCATTTCAAATTTGCGGGAGTTCGCTACATGCAGAACACTTTGGGAAGAAAAGTTGATTCAGGCAAGGGACCAGGGTAGAGCTAGAGTCTCTTTTGACTTGTTAGAAATCAGAAGGCTTCAGGCTGATGGTTCACCGGCAAAGAAACCTGATGGCACGAGCCTTGCTTTCCCTTATTGAAAGCTCTTAGTCATGCTGCCCTGAAGCTACCTAAATAACTCTCTTTTCGACTGGCCTCTAGTCACTGTAGTTAGCCCTCTGGAACAAAAAGCAGTTTTTTCTAAGGAAACACGGTGCTTCCATAGTATGGGTGGGAGCTCATCTTAGCAGGCTCTAGAGCTAAAGGGAAACTTGACGTGAGTACTTGCCTCACGCTAAGGCCTGAAGAGCTCTGCTGAAGCGAAAGCGTGTTGCAGTTTCCATTAGCTCGTATTCGCAGTTCTGCTTTACTTTAACGTTTGTACACTTTTGCAGACACTTAGGACCCTCGTGTGGGCACCCCACTGCCTACAAATACAGTGAGTTCCAGCAGGTTCCACTGCCCTTCTAAGATACTTCCAGGCCGTAAGTCTTTCCAAGTCACTCTGCATTCAGAGAGCAGGGCAATACACTGCACCCTTCCTTGGGAAAGCTAGATGTCCTCAGCACACCAACAGCTCCAGGGATTCTGTTCTCTCACGTCCTACATGCCATGGAAGTCTGCCTCATTGTCCTCATTTGAGCTGCACTTAGCAACACAATCTGCTTCGCCTTTCTTCTAGGAA
This sequence comes from Eubalaena glacialis, assembly GCF_028564815.1. Classification (NCBI taxonomy): domain Eukaryota; kingdom Metazoa; phylum Chordata; class Mammalia; order Artiodactyla; family Balaenidae; genus Eubalaena; species Eubalaena glacialis. Next base: position 17,293 of record NW_026871514.1, read on the forward strand.
CTCACACTCAAGGACCCCATACCTACAGGAGAAAGGAGGCTTGCGTTCCTACTGCAACCAAAGCACAGTTCTTCCTGTTACACTGCAGGATTTAAATAGGCTAAGGCCCGATAGCCTACATAGAGCATTTCCAATTTGCGGGAGTTCGCTACATGCAGAACACTTTTTGAAGAAAAGTTGATTCAGGCAAGGGAACACGGTGTAGCTGGAGTCTCTTTTGACTTGTTGGAAATCAGAAGGGTTTAGACTTCGTGTTCACCGGAAAAGATGACCTGATGGCACAAGCCTTTTTTCCCATATTAAAAGCTCTATTCAGGTTGCCCTGAAACTACCTAAATAACTCTATTTCTGACTGGCCTCTAGTCACTGTAGTTACCCTCTGGAACGAAAAGATTTCTCTAAAGAAGTACGATGCTTCCATAGCATGGGTGGTAGCTCATCCTGTCAGGCTCTAGGGCTAAAGGGAAACTTGACGTGAGTACTTGCCTCACGCTAAGGCCTGAAGAGCCCTGCGGAAGCGAAAGCGTGTTGCAGTTTCCATTAGCTCGTATTCGCAGTTCTGCTTTACTTTAACGTTTCTACACTTTTGCAGACACTTAGGACCCTCGTGTGGGCACCCCACTGCCTACAAATACAGTGAGTACCAGCAGGTTCCACTGCCCTTCTAAGAAACTTCAAGGCCGTAAGTCTTTCCAAGTCACTCTGCATTCAGAGAGCAGGGCAATACACTGCACCCTTCCTTGGGAAAGCTACATGTCCTCAGCACACCAACAGCTCCAGGGATTCTGTTCTCTCACGTCCTACATGCCATGGAAGTCTGCCTCATTGTCCTCACTTGAGCTGCACTTAGCAACACAATCTGCTTCGCCTTGCTTCTAGGAACTCACACTCAAGGACCCCATACCTACAGGAGAAAGGAGGCTTGCGTTCCTACTGCAACCAAAGCACAGTTGTTCCTGTTACACTGCAGTATTGTGAATAGGCTAAGGACCGATAGACTACTTAGAGTGTTCCAAGGATGAGTGAGTTCGCTACATGCAGAACACTTTGGGAAGAAAGGTTGATTCAGGCAAGGGAACACGGTGTAGCTAGAGTCTCTTTTGACTTGTTGGAAATCAGAAGGATTTAGACTTCGTGTTCACCGGAAAAGAAGACCTGATGGCACAAGCCTTGTTTCCCATATTAAAAGCTCTATTCAGGTTGCCCTGAAACTACCTAAATAACTCTATTTCTGACTGGCCTCTAGTCACTGTAGTTACCCTCTGGAACGAAAAGATTTCTCTAAAGAAGTACGATGCTTCCATAGCATGGGTGGTAGCTCATCCTGTCAGGCTCTAGAGCTAAAGGGAAACTTGACGTGAGTACTTGCCTCACGCTAAGGCCTGAAGAGCCCTGCGGAAGCGAAAGCGTGTTGCAGTTTCCATTAGCTCGTATTCGCAGTTCTGCTTTACTTTAACGTTTCTACACTTTTGCAGACACTTAGGACCCTCGTGTGGGCACCCCATTGCCTACAAATACAGTGAGTACCAGCAGGCTCCACTGCCCTTCTAAGAAACATCCAGGCCGTAAGCCTTTCCAAGTCACTCTATGTATTCAGAGAGTAGGGCAATACACTGCACCCTTCCTTGGGAAAGCTAGATGTCCTCAGCACACCAACAGCTCCAGGGATTCTGTTCTCTCACGTCCTACATGCCAAGGAAATCTGCCTCATTGTCTTCATTTGACTGCACTTAGAATCACAATCTGCTTCGTCGTCCTTCCAGGAACTCACACTCAAGGATCCCATACCTACAGGAGAAAGGAGGCTTGCATTCCTTCTGCAACCAAAGCACAGTTGTTCCTGTTACCCTGCAGGATTTTAGAATAGGCTAAGGCCCGATAGCCTACATAGAGCATTTCCAATTTGCGGGAGTTCGCTACATGCAGAACACTTTGTGAAGAAAAGTTGATTCAGGCAAGGGACCAGGGTAGAGCTAGAGTCTCTTTGGACTTGTTAGAAATCAGAAGGCTTCAGGCTGATTGTTCACCGGCAAAGAAGACCTGATGGCACAAGCCTTGCTTTCCTTTATTAAAAGCTCTTAGTCATGGTGCCCTGAAGCTACCTAAATAACTCTATTTCGGATGGCCTCTAGTCACTGTAGTTAACCCTCTGGAACAAAAAGCAGTTTTCTCTAAAGAAGCTACGGTGCTTCCATAGCATGGGTGTTAGCTCATCCTGTCAGGCTCTAGAGCTAAAGGGAAACTTGACGTGAGTACTTGCCTCACGCTAAGGCTTGAAGAGCCCTGCTGAAGCGAAAGCGTGTTGCAGTTGGCATCAGCTCGTATTCGCAGTTCTGCTTTACTTTAACGTTTGTACACATTTCCAGACACTTAGGACCCTCGTGTGGGCACCCCATTGCCTACAAATACAGTGAGTACCAGCAGGCTCCACTGCCCTTCTAAGAAACATCCAGGCCGTAAGCCTTTCCAAGTCACTCTATGTATTCAGAGAGTAGGGCAATACACTGCACCCTTCCTTGGGAACGCTAGATGTCCTCAGCACACCAACAGCTCCAGGGATTCTGTTCTCTCACGTCCTACATGCCATGGAAGTCTCCCTCATTGTCCTCATTTGAGCTGCACTTAGAAACACAATCTGCTTCGCCTTTCTTCTAGGAACTCACACTCAAGGACACTATACCTACAGGAGAAAGGAGGCTTGCATTCCTACTGCAACGAAAGCACAGTTTTCCTGTTACACTGCAGGATTTAAATAGGCTAAGGCCCGATAGCCTACATAGAGCATTTCCAATTTGCGGGAGTTCGCTACATGCAGAACACTTTTTGAAGAAAAGTTGACTCAGGCAAGGGACCAGGGTGTAGCTGGAGTCTCTTTTGACTTGTTGGAAATCAGAAGGGTTTAGACTTCGTGTTCACCGGAAAAGATGACCTGATGGCACAAGCCTTGTTTCCCATATTAAAAGCTCTATTCAGGTTGCCCTGAAACTACCTAAATAACTCTATTTCTGACTGGCCTCTAGTCACTGTAGTTACCCTCTGGAACGAAAAGATTTCTCTAAAGAAGTACGATGCTTCCATAGCATGGGTGGTAGCTCATCCTGTCAGGCTCTAGAGCTAAAGGGAAACTTGACGTCAGTACTTGCCTCACGCTAAGGCCTGAAGAGCCCTGCGGAAGCGAAAGCGTGTTGCAGTTTCCATTAGCTCGTATTCGCAGTTCTGCTTTACTTTAAGGTTTCTACACTTTTGCAGACACTTAGGACCCTCGTGTGGGCACCCCACTGCCTACAAATACAGTGAGTACCAGCAGGTTCCACTGCCCTTCTAAGAAACTTCCAGGCCGTAAGTCTTTCCAAGTCACTCTGCATTCAGAGAGCAGGGCAATACACTGCACCCTTCCTTGGGAAAGCTACATGTCCTCAGCACACCAACAGCTCCAGGGATTCTGTTCTCTCACGTCCTACATGCCATGGAAGTCTGCCTCATTGTCCTCACTTGAGCTGCACTTAGCAACACAATCGGCTTCGCCTTTCTTCTAGGAACTCACACTCAAGGACCCCATACCTACAGGAGAAAGGAGGCTTGCGTTCCTACTGCAACCAAAGCACAGTTGTTCCTGTTACACTGCAGTATTGTGAATAGGCTAAGGACCGATAGCCTACTTAGAGTGTTCCAAGGATGAGTGAGTTCGCTACATGCAGAACACTTTGGGAAGAAAGGTTGATTCAGGCAAGGGAACACGGTGTAGCTAGAGTCTCTTTTGACTTGTTGGAAATCAGAAGGATTTAGACTTCGTGTTCACCGGAAAAGAAGACCTGATGGCACAAGCCTTGTTTCCCATATTAAAAGCTCTATTCAGGTTGCCCTGAAACTACCTAAATAACTCTATTTCTGACTGGCCTCTAGTCACTGTAGTTACCCTCTGGAACGAAAAGATTTCTCTAAAGAAGTACGATGCTTCCATAGCATGGGTGGTAGCTCATCCTGTCAGGCTCTAGAGCTAAAGGGAAACTTGACGTGAGTACTTGCCTCACGCTAAGGCCTGAAGAGCCCTGCGGAAGCGAAAGCGTGTTGCAGTTTCCATTAGCTCGTATTCGCAGTTCTGCTTTACTTTAACGTTTCTACACTTTTGCAGACACTTAGGACCCTCGTGTGGGCACCCCATTGCCTACAAATACAGTGAGTACCAGCAGGCTCCACTGCCCTTCTAAGAAACATCCAGGCCGTAAGCCTTTCCAAGTCACTCTATGTATTCAGAGAGTAGGGCAATACACTGCACCCTTCCTTGGGAAAGCTAGATGTCCTCAGCACACCAACAGCTCCAGGGATTCTGTTGTCTCACGTCCTACATGCCAAGGAAATCTGCCTCATTGTCTTCATTTGACTGCACTTAGAATCACAATCTGCTTCGTCGTCCTTCCAGGAACTCACACTCAAGGATCCCATACCTACAGGAGAAAGGAGGCTTGCATTCCTTCTGCAACCAAAGCACAGTTGTTCCTGTTACCCTGCAGGATTTTAGAATAGGCTAAGGCCCGATAGCCTACATAGAGCATTTCCAATTTGCGGGAGTTCGCTACATGCAGAACACTTTGTGAAGAAAAGTTGATTCAGGCAAGGGACCAGGGTAGAGCTAGAGTCTCTTTGGACTTGTTAGAAATCAGAAGGCTTCAGGCTGATTGTTCACCGGCAAAGAAGACCTGATGGCACAAGCCTTGCTTTCCTTTATTAAAAGCTCTTAGTCATGTTGCCCTGAAGCTACCTAAATAACTCTATTTCGGATGGCCTCTAGTCACTGTAGTTAACCCTCTGGAACAAAAAGCAGTTTTCTCTAAAGAAGCACGGTGCTTCCATAGCATGGGTGTTAGCTCATCCTGTCAGGCTCTAGAGCTAAAGGGAAACTTGACGTGAGTACTTGCCTCACGCTAAGGCTTGAAGAGCCCTGCTGAAGCGAAAGCGTGTTGCAGTTGGCATCAGCTCGTATTCGCAGTTCTGCTTTACTTTAACGTTTCTACACATTTCCAGACACTTAGGACCCTCGTGTGGGCACCCCATTGCCTACAAATACAGTGAGTACCAGCAGGCTCCACTGCCCTTCTAAGAAACATCCAGGCCGTAAGCCTTTCCAAGTCACTCTATGTATTCAGAGAGTAGGGCAATACACTGCACCCTTCCTTGGGAACGCTAGATGTCCTCAGCACACCAACAGCTCCAGGGATTCTGTTCTCTCACGTCCTACATGCCATGGAAGTCTCCCTCATTGTCCTCATTTGAGCTGCACTTAGAAACACAATCTGCTTCGCCTTTCTTCTAGGAACTCACACTCAAGGACACCATACCTACAGGAGAAAGGAGGCTTGCATTCCTACTGCAACGAAAGCACAGTTTTCCTGTTACACTGCAGGATTTAAATAGGCTAAGGACCGATTGCTTACATAGAGCATTTCAAATTTGAGGGAGTTCGCTACATGCAGAACACTTTGGGAAGAAAAGTTGATTCAGGCAAGGGACCAGGGTAGAGCTAGAGTCTCTTTTGACTTGTTAGAAATCAGAAGGCTTCAGGCTGATGGTTCACCGGCAAAGAAACCTGATGGCACGAGCCTTGCTTTCCCTTATTAAAAGCTCTTAGTCATGCTGCCCTGAAGCTACCTAAATAACTCTCTTTTTGACTGGCCTCTAGTCACTGTAGTTACCCTCTGGAACAAAAAGCAGTTTTCTCTAAGGAAACACGGTGCTTCCATAGTATGGGTGGGAGCTCATCTTATCAGACTCTAGAGCTAAAGGGAAACTTGACGTGAGTACTTGCCTCACGCTAAGGCCTGAAGAGCTCTGCTGAAGCGAAAGCGTGTTGCAGTTTCCATTAGCTCGTATTCGCAGTTCTGCTTTACTTTAACGTTTCTACACTTTTGCAGACACTTAGGCCCCTCGTGTGGGCACCCCATTGCCTACAAATACAGTGAGTACCAGCAGGCTCCACTGCCCTTCTAAGAAACTTCCAGGCCGTAAGTCTTTCCAAGTCACTCTGCATTCAGAGAGCAGGGCAATACACTGCACCCTTCCATGGGAAAGCTAGATGTCCTCAGCACACCAACAGCTCCAGGGATTCTGTTCTCTCACCTCCTACATGCCAAGGAAATCTGCCTCATTGTCCTCACTTGAGCTGCACTTAGCAACACAATCTGCTTCGTCGTCCTTCCAGGAACTCACACTCAAGGATCCCATACCTACAGGAGAAAGGAGGCTTGCGTTCCTTCTGCAACCAAAGCACAGTTGTTCCTGTTACCCTGCAGGATTTTAGAATAGGCTAAGGCCCGATAGCCTACATAGAGCATTTCCAATTTGCGGGAGTTCGCTACATGCAGAACACTTTGTGAAGAAAAGTTGATTCAGGCAAGGGACCAGGGTAGAGCTAGAGTCTCTTTTGACTTGTTAGAAATCAGAAGGCTTCAGGCTGATGGTTCACCGGCAAAGAAACCTGATGGCACGAGCCTTGCTTTCCCTTATTAAAAGCTCTTAGTCATGCTGCCCTGAAGCTACCTAAATAACTCTCTTTTTGACTGGCCTCTAGTCACTGTAGTTAGCCCTCTGGAAGAAAAAGCAGTTTTCTCTAAGGAAACACGGTGCTTCCATAGTATGGGTGGGAGCTCATCTTATCAGGCTCTAGAGCTAAAGGGAAACTTGACGTGAGTACTTGCCTCACGCTAAGGCCTGAAGATCCCTGCGGAAGCGAAAGCGTGTTGCAGTTTCCATTAGCTCGTATTCGCAGTTCTGCTTTACTTTAACGTTTCTACACTTTTGCAGACACTTAGGACCCTCGTGTGGGCACCCCACTGCCTACAAATACAGTGAGTACCAGCAGGTTCCACTGCCCTTCTAAGAAACTTCCAGGCCGTAAGTCTTTCCAAGTCACTCTGCATTCAGAGAGCAGGGCAATACACTGCACCCTTCCATGGGAAAGCTAGATGTCCTCAGCACACCAACAGCTCCAGGGATTCTGTTCTCTCACGTCCTACATGCCAAGGAAATCTGCCTCATTGTCCTCACTTGAGCTGCACTTAGCAACACAATCTGCTTCGTCATCCTTCCAGGAACTCACACTCAAGGATCCCATACCTACAGGAGAAAGGAGGCTTGCATTCCTTCTGCAACCAAAGCACAGTTGTTCCTGTTACCCTGCAGGATTTTAGAATAGGCTAAAGCCCGATAGCCTACATAGAGCATTTCCAATTTGCGGGAGTTCGCTACATGCAGAACACTTTGTGAAGAAAAGTTGATTCAGGCAAGGGACCAGGGTAGAGCTAGAGTCTCTTTGGACTTGTTAGAAATCAGAAGGCTGCAGGCTGATGGTTCACCGGCAAAGAAGACCTGATGGCACAAGCCTTGCTTTCCTTTATTAAAAGCTCTTAGTCATGTTGCCCTGAAGCTACCTAAATAACTCTATTTCGGATGGCCTCTAGTCACTGTAGTTAACCCTCTGGAACAAAAAGCAGTTTTCTCTAAAGAAGCACGGTGCTTCCATAGCATGGGTGTTAGCTCATCCTGTCAGGCTCTAGAGCTAAAGGGAAACTTGACGTGAGTACTTGCCTCACGCTAAGGCTTGAAGAGCCCTGCTGAAGCGAAAGCGTGTTGCAGTTGGCATCAGCTCGTATTCGCAGTTCTGCTTTACTTTAACGTTTCTACACATTTCCAGACACTTAGGACCCTCGTGTGGGCACCCCATTGCCTACAAATACAGTGAGTACCAGCAGGCTCCACTGCCCTTCTAAGAAACATCCAGGCCGTAAGCCTTTCCAAGTCACTCTATGTATTCAGAGAGTAGGGCAATACACTGCACCCTTCCTTGGGAACGCTAGATGTCCTCAGCACACCAACAGCTCCAGGGATTCTGTTCTCTCACGTCCTACATGCCAAGTAAATCTGCCTCATTGTCTTCATTTGACTGCACTTACAATCACAATCTGCTTCGTCGTCCTTCCAGGAACTCACACTCAAGGATCCCATACCTACAGGAGAAAGGAGGCTTGCATTCCTTCTGCAACCAAAGCACAGTTGTTCCTGTTACCCTGCAGGATTTTAGAATAGGCTAAGGCCCGATAGCCTACATAGAGCATTTCCAATTTGCGGGAGTTCGCTACATGCAGAACACTTTGTGAAGAAAAGTTGATTCAGGCAAGGGACCAGGGTAGAGCTAGAGTCTCTTTGGACTTGTTAGAAATCAGAAGGCTTCAGGCTGATTGTTCACCGGCAAAGAAGACCTGATGGCACAAGCCTTGCTTTCCTTTATTAAAAGCTCTTAGTCATGTTGCCCTGAAGCTACCTAAATAACTCTATTTCGGATGGCCTCTAGTCACTGTAGTTAACCCTCTGGAACAAAAAGCAGTTTTCTCTAAAGAAGCACGGTGCTTCCATAGCATGGGTGTTAGCTCATCCTGTCAGGCTCTAGAGCTAAAGGGAAACTTGACGTGAGTACTTGCCTCACGCTAAGGCTTGAAGAGCCCTGCTGAAGCGAAAGCGTGTTGCAGTTGGCATCAGCTCGTATTCGCAGTTCTGCTTTACTTTAACGTTTCTACACATTTCCAGACACTTAGGACCCTCGTGTGGGCACCCCATTGCCTACAAATACAGTGAGTACCAGCAGGCTCCACTGCCCTTCTAAGAAACATCCAGGCCGTAAGCCTTTCCAAGTCACTCTATGTATTCAGAGAGTAGGGCAATACACTGCACCCTTCTTTGGGAACGCTAGATGTCCTCAGCACACCAACAGCTCCAGGGATTCTGTTCTCTCACGTCCTACATGCCATGGAAGTCTCCCTCATTGTCCTCATTTGAGCTGCACTTAGAAACACAATCTGCTTCGCCTTTCTTCTAGGAACTCACACTCAAGGACACCATACCTACAGGAGAAAGGAGGCTTGCATTCCTACTGCAACGAAAGCACAGTTTTCCTGTTACACTGCAGGATTTAAATAGGCTAAGGACCGATTGCTTACATAGAGCATTTCAAATTTGAGGGAGTTCGCTACATGCAGAACACTTTGGGAAGAAAAGTTGATTCAGGCAAGGGACCAGGGTAGAGCTAGAGTCTCTTTTGACTTGTTAGAAATCAGAAGGCTTCAGGCTGATGGTTCACCGGCAAAGAAACCTGATGGCACGAGCCTTGCTTTCCCTTATTAAAAGCTCTTAGTCATGCTGCCCTGAAGCTACCTAAATAACTCTCTTTTTGACTGGCCTCTAGTCACTGTAGTTACCCTCTGGAACAAAAAGCAGTTTTCTCTAAGGAAACACGGTGCTTCCATAGTATGGGTGGGAGCTCATCTTATCAGACTCTAGAGCTAAAGGGAAACTTGACGTGAGTACTTGCCTCACGCTAAGGCCTGAAGAGCTCAGCTGAAGCGAAAGCGTGTTGCAGTTGGCATCAGCTCGTATTCGCAGTTCTGCTTTACTTTAACGTTTCTACACATTTCCAGACACTTAGGACCCTCGTGTGGGCACCCCATTGCCTACAAATACAGTGAGTACCAGCAGGCTCCACTGCCCTTCTAAGAAACATCCAGGCCGTAAGTCTTTCCAAGTCACTCTGCATTCAGAGAGCAGGGCAATACACTGCACCCTTCCATGGGAAAGCTAGATGTCCTCAGCACACCAACAGCTCCAGGGATTCTGTTCTCTCACCTCCTACATGCCAAGGAAATCTGCCTCATTGTCCTCACTTGAGCTGCACTTAGCAACACAATCTGCTTCGTCGTCCTTCCAGGAACTCACACTCAAGGATCCCATACCTACAGGAGAAAGGAGGCTTGCGTTCCTTCTGCAACCAAAGCACAGTTGTTCCTGTTACCCTGCAGGATTTTAGAATAGGCTAAGGCCCGATAGCCTACATAGAGCATTTCCAATTTGCGGGAGTTCGCTACATGCAGAACACTTTGTGAAGAAAAGTTGATTCAGGCAAGGGACCAGGGTAGAGCTAGAGTCTCTTTGGACTTGTTAGAAATCAGAAGGCTTCAGGCTGATTGTTCACCGGCAAAGAAGACCTGATGGCACAAGCCTTGCTTTCCTTTATTAAAAGCTCTTAGTCATGTTGCCCTGAAGCTACCTAAATAACTCTATTTCGGATGGCCTCTAGTCACTGTAGTTAACCCTCTGGAACAAAAAGCAGTTTTCTCTAAAGAAGCACGGTGCTTCCATAGCATGGGTGTTAGCTCATCCTGTCAGGCTCGAGAGCTAAAGGGAAACTTGACGTGAGTACTTGCCTCACGCTAAGGCTTGAAGAGCCCTGCTGAAGCGAAAGCGTGTTGCAGTTGGCATCAGCTCGTATTCGCAGTTCTGCTTTACTTTAACGTTTCTACACTTTTGCAGACACTTAGGCCCCTCGTGTGGGCACCCCATTGCCTACAAATACAGTGAGTACCAGCAGGCTCCACTGCCCTTCTAAGAAACTTCCAGGCCGTAAGTCTTTCCAAGTCACTCTGCATTCAGAGAGCAGGGCAATACACTGCACCCTTCCATGGGAAAGCTAGATGTCCTCAGCACACCAACAGCTCCAGGGATTCTGTTCTCTCACCTCCTACATGCCAAGGAAATCTGCCTCATTGTCCTCACTTGAGCTGCACTTAGCAACACAATCTGCTTCGTCGTCCTTCCAGGAACTCACACTCAAGGATCCCATACCTACAGGAGAAAGGAGGCTTGCGTTCCTTCTGCAACCAAAGCACAGTTGTTCCTGTTACCCTGCAGGATTTTAGAATAGGCTAAGGCCCGATAGCCTACATAGAGCATTTCCAATTTGCGGGAGTTCGCTACATGCAGAACACTTTGTGAAGAAAAGTTGATTCAGGCAAGGGACCAGGGTAGAGCTAGAGTCTCTTTTGACTTGTTAGAAATCAGAAGGCTTCAGGCTGATGGTTCACCGGCAAAGAAACCTGATGGCACGAGCCTTGCTTTCCCTTATTAAAAGCTCTTAGTCATGCTGCCCTGAAGCTACCTAAATAACTCTCTTTTTGACTGGCCTCTAGTCACTGTAGTTAGCCCTCTGGAAGAAAAAGCAGTTTTCTCTAAGGAAACACGGTGCTTCCATAGTATGGGTGGGAGCTCATCTTATCAGGCTCTAGAGCTAAAGGGAAACTTGACGTGAGTACTTGCCTCACGCTAAGGCCTGAAGATCCCTGCGGAAGCGAAAGCGTGTTGCAGTTTCCATTAGCTCGTATTCGCAGTTCTGCTTTACTTTAACGTTTCTACACTTTTGCAGACACTTAGGACCCTCGTGTGGGCACCCCACTGCCTACAAATACAGTGAGTACCAGCAGGTTCCACTGCCCTTCTAAGAAACTTCCAGGCCGTAAGTCTTTCCAAGTCACTCTGCATTCAGAGAGCAGGGCAATACACTGCACCCTTCCATGGGAAAGCTAGATGTCCTCAGCACACCAACAGCTCCAGGGATTCTGTTCTCTCACGTCCTACATGCCAAGGAAATCTGCCTCATTGTCCTCACTTGAGCTGCACTTAGCAACACAATCTGCTTCGTCATCCTTCCAGGAACTCACACTCAAGGATCCCATACCTACAGGAGAAAGGAGGCTTGCATTCCTTCTGCAACCAAAGCACAGTTGTTCCTGTTACCCTGCAGGATTTTAGAATAGGCTAAAGCCCGATAGCCTACATAGAGCATTTCCAATTTGCGGGAGTTCGCTACATGCAGAACACTTTGTGAAGAAAAGTTGATTCAGGCAAGGGACCAGGGTAGAGCTAGAGTCTCTTTGGACTTGTTAGAAATCAGAAGGCTGCAGGCTGATGGTTCACCGGCAAAGAAGACCTGATGGCACAAGCCTTGCTTTCCTTTATTAAAAGCTCTTAGTCATGTTGCCCTGAAGCTACCTAAATAACTCTATTTCGGATGGCCTCTAGTCACTGTAGTTAACCCTCTGGAACAAAAAGCAGTTTTCTCTAAAGAAGCACGGTGCTTCCATAGCATGGGTGTTAGCTCATCCTGTCAGGCTCTAGAGCTAAAGGGAAACTTGACGTGAGTACTTGCCTCACGCTAAGGCTTGAAGAGCCCTGCTGAAGCGAAAGCGTGTTGCAGTTGGCATCAGCTCGTATTCGCAGTTCTGCTTTACTTTAACGTTTCTACACATTTCCAGACACTTAGGACCCTCGTGTGGGCACCCCATTGCCTACAAATACAGTGAGTACCAGCAGGCTCCACTGCCCTTCTAAGAAACATCCAGGCCGTAAGCCTTTCCAAGTCACTCTATGTATTCAGAGAGTAGGGCAATACACTGCACCCTTCCTTGGGAACGCTAGATGTCCTCAGCACACCAACAGCTCCAGGGATTCTGTTCTCTCACGTCCTACATGCCATGGAAGTCTCCCTCATTGTCCTCATTTGAGCTGCACTTAGAAACACAATCTGCTTCGCCTTTCTTCTAGGAACTCACACTCAAGGACACCATACCTACAGGAGAAAGGAGGCTTGCATTCCTACTGCAACGAAAGCACAGTTTTCCTGTTACACTGCAGGATTTAAATAGGCTAAGGACCGATTGCTTACATAGAGCATTTCAAATTTGAGGGAGTTCGCTACATGCAGAACACTTTGGGAAGAAAAGTTGATTCAGGCAAGGGACCAGGGTAGAGCTAGAGTCTCTTTTGACTTGGTAGAAATCAGAAGGCTTCAGGCTGATGGTTCACCGGCAAAGAAACCTGATGGCACGAGCCTTGCTTTCCCTTATTAAAAGCTCTTAGTCATGCTGCCCTGAAGCTACCTAAATAACTCTCTTTTTGACTGGCCTCTAGTCACTGTAGTTACCCTCTGGAACAAAAAGCAGTTTTCTCTAAGGAAACACGGTGCTTCCATAGTATGGGTGGGAGCTCATCTTATCAGGCTCTAGAGCTAAAGGGAAACTTGACGTGAGTACTTGCCTCACGCTAAGGCCTGAAGAGCTCTGCTGAAGCGAAAGCGTGTTGCAGTTTCCATTAGCTCGTATTCGCAGTTCTGCTTTACTTTAACGTTTCTACACTTTTGCAGACACTTAGGACCCTCGTGTGGGCACCCCATTGCCTACAAATACAGTGAGTACCAGCAGGCTCCACTGCCCTTCTAAGAAACATCCAGGCCGTAAGCCTTTCCAAGTCACTCTCTGTATTCAGAGAGTAGGGCAATACACTGCACCCTTCCTTGGGAAAGCTAGATGTCCTCAGCACACCAACAGCTCCAGGGATTCTGTTCTCTCACGTCCTACATGCCAAGTAAATCTGCCTCATTGTCTTCATTTGACTGCACTTACAATCACAATCTGCTTCGTCGTCCTTCCAGGAACTCACACTCAAGGATCCCATACCTACAGGAGAAAGGAGGCTTGCATTCCTTCTGCAACCAAAGCACAGTTGTTCCTGTTACCCTGCAGGATTTTAGAATAGGCTAAGGCCCGATAGCCTACATAGAGCATTTCCAATTTGCGGGAGTTCGCTACATGCAGAACACTTTGTGAAGAAAAGTTGATTCAGGCAAGGGACCAGGGTAGAGCTAGAGTCTCTTTGGACTTGTTAGAAATCAGAAGGCTTCAGGCTGATTGTTCACCGGCAAAGAAGACCTGATGGCACAAGCCTTGCTTTCCTTTATTAAAAGCTCTTAGTCATGTTGCCCTGAAGCTACCTAAATAACTCTATTTCGGATGGCCTCTAGTCACTGTAGTTAACCCTCTGGAACAAAAAGCAGTTTTCTCTAAAGAAGCACGGTGCTTCCATAGCATGGGTGTTAGCTCATCCTGTCAGGCTCTAGAGCTAAAGGGAAACTTGACGTGAGTACTTGCCTCACGCTAAGGCTTGAAGAGCCCTGCTGAAGCGAAAGCGTGTTGCAGTTGGCATCAGCTCGTATTCGCAGTTCTGCTTTACTTTAACGTTTCTACACATTTCCAGACACTTAGGACCCTCGTGTGGGCACCCCATTGCCTACAAATACAGTGAGTACCAGCAGGCTCCACTGCCCTTCTAAGAAACATCCAGGCCGTAAGCCTTTCCAAGTCACTCTATGTATTCAGAGAGTAGGGCAATACACTGCACCCTTCTTTGGGAACGCTAGATGTCCTCAGCACACCAACAGCTCCAGGGATTCTGTTCTCTCACGTCCTACATGCCATGGAAGTCTCCCTCATTGTCCTCATTTGAGCTGCACTTAGAAACACAATCTGCTTCGCCTTTCTTCTAGGAACTCACACTCAAGGACACCATACCTACAGGAGAAAGGAGGCTTGCATTCCTACTGCAACGAAAGCACAGTTTTCCTGTTACACTGCAGGATTTAAATAGGCTAAGGACCGATTGCTTACATAGAGCATTTCAAATTTGAGGGAGTTCGCTACATGCAGAACACTTTGGGAAGAAAAGTTGATTCAGGCAAGGGACCAGGGTAGAGCTAGAGTCTCTTTTGACTTGTTAGAAATCAGAAGGCTTCAGGCTGATGGTTCACCGGCAAAGAAACCTGATGGCACGAGCCTTGCTTTCCCTTATTAAAAGCTCTTAGTCATGCTGCCCTGAAGCTACCTAAATAACTCTCTTTTTGACTGGCCTCTAGTCACTGTAGTTACCCTCTGGAACAAAAAGCAGTTTTCTCTAAGGAAACACGGTGCTTCCATAGTATGGGTGGGAGCTCATCTTATCAGACTCTAGAGCTAAAGGGAAACTTGACGTGAGTACTTGCCTCACGCTAAGGCCTGAAGAGCTCAGCTGAAGCGAAAGCGTGTTGCAGTTGGCATCAGCTCGTATTCGCAGTTCTGCTTTACTTTAACGTTTCTACACATTTCCAGACACTTAGGACCCTCGTGTGGGCACCCCATTGCCTACAAATACAGTGAGTACCAGCAGGCTCCACTGCCCTTCTAAGAAACATCCAGGCCGTAAGTCTTTCCAAGTCACTCTGCATTCAGAGAGCAGGGCAATACACTGCACCCTTCCATGGGAAAGCTAGATGTCCTCAGCACACCAACAGCTCCAGGGATTCTGTTCTCTCACCTCCTACATGCCAAGGAAATCTGCCTCATTGTCCTCACTTGAGCTGCACTTAGCAACACAATCTGCTTCGTCGTCCTTCCAGGAACTCACACTCAAGGATCCCATACCTACAGGAGAAAGGAGGCTTGCGTTCCTTCTGCAACCAAAGCACAGTTGTTCCTGTTACCCTGCAGGATTTTAGAATAGGCTAAGGCCCGATAGCCTACATAGAGCATTTCCAATTTGCGGGAGTTCGCTACATGCAGAACACTTTGTGAAGAAAAGTTGATTCAGGCAAGGGACCAGGGTAGAGCTAGAGTCTCTTTGGACTTGTTAGAAATCAGAAGGCTTCAGGCTGATTGTTCACCGGCAAAGAAGACCTGATGGCACAAGCCTTGCTTTCCTTTATTAAAAGCTCTTAGTCATGTTGCCCTGAAGCTACCTAAATAACTCTATTTCGGATGGCCTCTAGTCACTGTAGTTAACCCTCTGGAACAAAAAGCAGTTTTCTCTAAAGAAGCACGGTGCTTCCATAGCATGGGTGTTAGCTCATCCTGTCAGGCTCGAGAGCTAAAGGGAAACTTGACGTGAGTACTTGCCTCACGCTAAGGCTTGAAGAGCCCTGCTGAAGCGAAAGCGTGTTGCAGTTGGCATCAGCTCGTATTCGCAGTTCTGCTTTACTTTAACGTTTCTACACTTTTGCAGACACTTAGGCCCCTCGTGTGGGCACCCCATTGCCTACAAATACAGTGAGTACCAGCAGGCTCCACTGCCCTTCTAAGAAACTTCCAGGCCGTAAGTCTTTCCAAGTCACTCTGCATTCAGAGAGCAGGGCAATACACTGCACCCTTCCATGGGAAAGCTAGATGTCCTCAGCACACCAACAGCTCCAGGGATTCTGTTCTCTCACCTCCTACATGCCAAGGAAATCTGCCTCATTGTCCTCACTTGAGCTGCACTTAGCAACACAATCTGCTTCGTCGTCCTTCCAGGAACTCACACTCAAGGATCCCATACCTACAGGAGAAAGGAGGCTTGCGTTCCTTCTGCAACCAAAGCACAGTTGTTCCTGTTACCCTGCAGGATTTTAGAATAGGCTAAGGCCCGATAGCCTACATAGAGCATTTCCAATTTGCGGGAGTTCGCTACATGCAGAACACTTTGTGAAGAAAAGTTGATTCAGGCAAGGGACCAGGGTAGAGCTAGAGTCTCTTTTGACTTGTTAGAAATCAGAAGGCTTCAGGCTGATGGTTCACCGGCAAAGAAACCTGATGGCACGAGCCTTGCTTTCCCTTATTAAAAGCTCTTAGTCATGCTGCCCTGAAGCTACCTAAATAACTCTCTTTTTGACTGGCCTCTAGTCACTGTAGTTAGCCCTCTGGAAGAAAAAGCAGTTTTCTCTAAGGAAACACGGTGCTTCCATAGTATGGGTGGGAGCTCATCTTATCAGGCTCTAGAGCTAAAGGGAAACTTGACGTGAGTACTTGCCTCACGCTAAGGCCTGAAGATCCCTGCTGAAGCGAAAGCGTGTTGCAGTTTCCATTAGCTCGTATTCGCAGTTCTGCTTTACTTTAACGTTTCTACACTTTTTCAGACACTTAGGACCCTCGTGTGGGCACCCCACTGCCTACAAATACAGTGAGTACCAGCAGGTTCCACTGCCCTTCTAAGAAACTTCCAGGCCGTAAGTCTTTCCAAGTCACTCTGCATTCAGAGAGCAGGGCAATACACTGCACCCTTCCATGGGAAAGCTAGATGTCCTCAGCACACCAACAGCTCCAGGGATTCTGTTCTCTCACGTCCTACATGCCAAGGAAATCTGCCTCATTGTCCTCACTTGAGCTGCACTTAGCAACACAATCTGCTTCGTCATCCTTCCAGGAACTCACACTCAAGGATCCCATGCCTACAGGAGAAAGGAGGCTTGCATTCCTTCTGCAACCAAAGCACAGTTGTTCCTGTTACCCTGCAGGATTTTAGAATAGGCTAAAGCCCGATAGCCTACATAGAGCATTTCCAATTTGCGGGAGTTCGCTACATGCAGAACACTTTGTGAAGAAAAGTTGATTCAGGCAAGGGACCAGGGTAGAGCTAGAGTCTCTTTGGACTTGTTAGAAATCAGAAGGCTGCAGGCTGATGGTTCACCGGCAAAGAAGACCTGATGGCACAAGCCTTGCTTTCCTTTATTAAAAGCTCTTAGTCATGTTGCCCTGAAGCTACCTAAATAACTCTATTTCGGATGGCCTCTAGTCACTGTAGTTAACCCTCTGGAACAAAAAGCAGTTTTCTCTAAAGAAGCACGGTGCTTCCATAGCATGGGTGTTAGCTCATCCTGTCAGGCTCTAGAGCTAAAGGGAAACTTGACGTGAGTACTTGCCTCACGCTAAGGCTTGAAGAGCCCTGCTGAAGCGAAAGCGTGTTGCAGTTGGCATCAGCTCGTATTCGCAGTTCTGCTTTACTTTAACGTTTCTACACATTTCCAGACACTTAGGACCCTCGTGTGGGCACCCCATTGCCTACAAATACAGTGAGTACCAGCAGGCTCCACTGCCCTTCTAAGAAACATCCAGGCCGTAAGCCTTTCCAAGTCACTCTATGTATTCAGAGAGTAGGGCAATACACTGCACCCTTCCTTGGGAACGCTAGATGTCCTCAGCACACCAACAGCTCCAGGGATTCTGTTCTCTCACGTCCTACATGCCATGGAAGTCTCCCTCATTGTCCTCATTTGAGCTGCACTTAGAAACACAATCTGCTTCGCCTTTCTTCTAGGAACTCACACTCAAGGACACCATACCTACAGGAGAAAGGAGGCTTGCATTCCTACTGCAACGAAAGCACAGTTTTCCTGTTACACTGCAGGATTTAAATAGGCTAAGGACCGATTGCTTACATAGAGCATTTCAAATTTGAGGGAGTTCGCTACATGCAGAACACTTTGGGAAGAAAAGTTGATTCAGGCAAGGGACCAGGGTAGAGCTAGAGTCTCTTTTGACTTGTTAGAAATCAGAAGGCTTCAGGCTGATGGTTCACCGGCAAAGAAACCTGATGGCACGAGCCTTGCTTTCCCTTATTAAAAGCTCTTAGTCATGCTGCCCTGAAGCTACCTAAATAACTCTCTTTTTGACTGGCCTCTAGTCACTGTAGTTACCCTCTGGAACAAAAAGCAGTTTTCTCTAAGGAAACACGGTGCTTCCATAGTATGGGTGGGAGCTCATCTTATCAGGCTCTAGAGCTAAAGGGAAACTTGACGTGAGTACTTGCCTCACGCTAAGGCCTGAAGAGCTCTGCTGAAGCGAAAGCGTGTTGCAGTTTCCATTAGCTCGTATTCGCAGTTCTGCTTTACTTTAACGTTTCTACACTTTTGCAGACACTTAGGACCCTCGTGTGGGCACCCCATTGCCTACAAATACAGTGAGTACCAGCAGGCTCCACTGCCCTTCTAAGAAACATCCAGGCCGTAAGCCTTTCCAAGTCACTCTCTGTATTCAGAGAGTAGGGCAATACACTGCACCCTTCCTTGGGAAAGCTAGATGTCCTCAGCACACCAACAGCTCCAGGGATTCTGTTCTCTCACGTCCTACATGCCAAGTAAATCTGCCTCATTGTCTTCATTTGACTGCACTTACAATCACAATCTGCTTCGTCGTCCTTCCAGGAACTCACACTCAAGGATCCCATACCTACAGGAGAAAGGAGGCTTGCATTCCTTCTGCAACCAAAGCACAGTTGTTCCTGTTACCCTGCAGGATTTTAGAATAGGCTAAGGCCCGATAGCCTACATAGAGCATTTCCAATTTGCGGGAGTTCGCTACATGCAGAACACTTTGTGAAGAAAAGTTGATTCAGGCAAGGGACCAGGGTAGAGCTAGAGTCTCTTTGGACTTGTTAGAAATCAGAAGGCTTCAGGCTGATTGTTCACCGGCAAAGAAGACCTGATGGCACAAGCCTTGCTTTCCTTTATTAAAAGCTCTTAGTCATGTTGCCCTGAAGCTACCTAAATAACTCTATTTCGGATGGCCTCTAGTCACTGTAGTTAACCCTCTGGAACAAAAAGCAGTTTTCTCTAAAGAAGCACGGTGCTTCCATAGCATGGGTGTTAGCTCATCCTGTCAGGCTCTAGAGCTAAAGGGAAACTTGACGTGAGTACTTGCCTCACGCTAAGGCTTGAAGAGCCCTGCTGAAGCGAAAGCGTGTTGCAGTTGGCATCAGCTCGTATTCGCAGTTCTGCTTTACTTTAACGTTTCTACACATTTCCAGACACTTAGGACCCTCGTGTGGGCACCCCATTGCCTACAAATACAGTGAGTACCAGCAGGCTCCACTGCCCTTCTAAGAAACATCCAGGCCGTAAGCCTTTCCAAGTCACTCTATGTATTCAGAGAGTAGGGCAATACACTGCACCCTTCTTTGGGAACGCTAGATGTCCTCAGCACACCAACAGCTCCAGGGATTCTGTTCTCTCACGTCCTACATGCCATGGAAGTCTCCCTCATTGTCCTCATTTGAGCTGCACTTAGAAACACAATCTGCTTCGCCTTTCTTCTAGGAACTCACACTCAAGGACACCATACCTACAGGAGAAAGGAGGCTTGCATTCCTACTGCAACGAAAGCACAGTTTTCCTGTTACACTGCAGGATTTAAATAGGCTAAGGACCGATTGCTTACATAGAGCATTTCAAATTTGAGGGAGTTCGCTACATGCAGAACACTTTGGGAAGAAAAGTTGATTCAGGCAAGGGACCAGGGTAGAGCTAGAGTCTCTTTTGACTTGTTAGAAATCAGAAGGCTTCAGGCTGATGGTTCACCGGCAAAGAAACCTGATGGCACGAGCCTTGCTTTCCCTTATTAAAAGCTCTTAGTCATGCTGCCCTGAAGCTACCTAAATAACTCTCTTTTTGACTGGCCTCTAGTCACTGTAGTTACCCTCTGGAACAAAAAGCAGTTTTCTCTAAGGAAACACGGTGCTTCCATAGTATGGGTGGGAGCTCATCTTATCAGACTCTAGAGCTAAAGGGAAACTTGACGTGAGTACTTGCCTCACGCTAAGGCCTGAAGAGCTCAGCTGAAGCGAAAGCGTGTTGCAGTTTCCATTAGCTCGTATTCGCAGTTCTGCTTTACTTTAACGTTTCTACACTTTTGCAGACACTTAGGC
Source organism: Eubalaena glacialis (assembly GCF_028564815.1). NCBI lineage: Eukaryota > Metazoa > Chordata > Mammalia > Artiodactyla > Balaenidae > Eubalaena > Eubalaena glacialis. The sequence continues at coordinate 37,429 of NW_026871514.1, forward strand.
CCCTCGTGTGGGCACCCCATTGCCTACAAATACAGTGAGTACCAGCAGGCTCCACTGCCCTTCTAAGAAACTTCCAGGCCGTAAGTCTTTCCAAGTCACTCTGCATTCAGAGAGCAGGGCAATACACTGCACCCTTCCATGGGAAAGCTAGATGTCCTCAGCACACCAACAGCTCCAGGGATTCTGTTCTCTCACCTCCTACATGCCAAGGAAATCTGCCTCATTGTCCTCACTTGAGCTGCACTTAGCAACACAATCTGCTTCGTCGTCCTTCCAGGAACTCACACTCAAGGATCCCATACCTACAGGAGAAAGGAGGCTTGCGTTCCTTCTGCAACCAAAGCACAGTTGTTCCTGTTACCCTGCAGGATTTTAGAATAGGCTAAGGCCCGATAGCCTACATAGAGCATTTCCAATTTGCGGGAGTTCGCTACATGCAGAACACTTTGTGAAGAAAAGTTGATTCAGGCAAGGGACCAGGGTAGAGCTAGAGTCTCTTTGGACTTGTTAGAAATCAGAAGGCTTCAGGCTGATTGTTCACCGGCAAAGAAGACCTGATGGCACAAGCCTTGCTTTCCTTTATTAAAAGCTCTTAGTCATGTTGCCCTGAAGCTACCTAAATAACTCTATTTCGGATGGCCTCTAGTCACTGTAGTTAACCCTCTGGAACAAAAAGCAGTTTTCTCTAAAGAAGCACGGTGCTTCCATAGCATGGGTGTTAGCTCATCCTGTCAGGCTCGAGAGCTAAAGGGAAACTTGACGTGAGTACTTGCCTCACGCTAAGGCTTGAAGAGCCCTGCTGAAGCGAAAGCGTGTTGCAGTTGGCATCAGCTCGTATTCGCAGTTCTGCTTTACTTTAACGTTTCTACACATTTCCAGACACTTAGGACCCTCGTGTGGGCACCCCATTGCCTACAAATACAGTGAGTACCAGCAGGCTCCACTGCCCTTCTAAGAAACATCCAGGCCGTAAGCCTTTCCAAGTCACTCTATGTATTCAGAGAGTAGGGCAATACACTGCACCCTTCCTTGGGAACGGTAGATGTCCTCAGCACACCAACAGCTCCAGGGATTCTGTTCTCTCACGTCCTACATGCCATGGAAGTCTCCCTCATTGTCCTCATTTGAGCTGCACTTAGAAACACAATCTGCTTCGCCTTTCTTCTAGGAACTCACACTCAAGGACACCATACCTACAGGAGAAAGGAGGCTTGCATTCCTACTGCAACGAAAGCACAGTTTTCCTGTTACACTGCAGGATTTAAATAGGCTAAGGACCGATTGCTTACATAGAGCATTTCAAATTTGAGGGAGTTCGCTACATGCAGAACACTTTGGGAAGAAAAGTTGATTCAGGCAAGGGACCAGGGTAGAGCTAGAGTCTCTTTTGACTTGTTAGAAATCAGAAGGCTTCAGGCTGATGGTTCACCGGCAAAGAAACCTGATGGCACGAGCCTTGCTTTCCCTTATTAAAAGCTCTTAGTCATGCTGCCCTGAAGCTACCTAAATAACTCTCTTTTTGACTGGCCTCTAGTCACTGTAGTTACCCTCTGGAACAAAAAGCAGTTTTCTCTAAGGAAACACGGTGCTTCCATAGTATGGGTGGGAGCTCATCTTATCAGACTCTAGAGCTAAAGGGAAACTTGACGTGAGTACTTGCCTCACGCTAAGGCCTGAAGAGCTCTGCTGAAGCGAAAGCGTGTTGCAGTTTCCATTAGCTCGTATTCGCAGTTCTGCTTTACTTTAAAGTTTCTACAGTTTTGCAGACACTTAGGACCCTCGTGTGGGCACCCCATTGCCTACAAATACAGTGAGTACCAGCAGGCTCCACTGCCCTTCTAAGAAACATCCAGGCCGTAAGCCTTTCCAAGTCACTCTATGTATTCAGAGAGCAGGGCAATACACTGCACCCTTCCTTGGGAAAGCTAGATGTCCTCAGCACACCAACAGCTCCAGGGATTCTGATCTCTCACGTCCTACATGCCAAGGAAATCTGCCTCATTGTCTTCATTTGACTGCACTTAGCAACACAATCTGCTTCCTCGTCCTTCCAGGAACTCACACTCAAGGATCCCATACCTACAGGAGAAAGGAGGCTTGCATTCCTACTGCAACGAAAGCACAGTTTTCCTGTTACACTGCAGGATTTAAATAGGCTAAGGACCGACTGCTTACATAGAGCATGTCAAATTTGAGGGAGTTCGCTACATGCAGAACACTTTGGGAAGAAATGTTGATTCAGGCAAGGGACCAGGGTAGAGCTAGAGTCTCTTTTGACTTGTTAGAAATCAGAAGGCTTCAGGCTGATGGTTCACCGGCAAAGAAACCTGATGGCACGAGCCTTGCTTTCCCTTATTAAAAGCTCTTAGTCATGCTGCCCTGAAGCTACCTAAATAACTCTCTTTTTGACTGGCCTCTAGTCACTGTAGTTAGCCCTCTGGAAGAAAAAGCAGTTTTCTCTAAGGAAACACGGTGCTTCCATAGTATGGGTGGGAGCTCATCTTATCAGGCTCTAGAGCTAAAGGGAAACTTGACGTGAGTACTTGCCTCACGCTAAGGCCTGAAGAGCTCTGCTGAAGCGAAAGCGTGTTGCAGTTTCCATTAGCTAGTATTCGCAGTTCTGCTTTACTTTAACGTTTCTCCGCTTTTCCAGACACTTAGGACCCTCGTTTGGGCACCCCATTGCCTACAAATACAGTGAGTACCAGCAGGCTCCACTGCCCTTCAAAGAAACATCCAGGCCGTAAGCCTTTCCAAGTCAGTCTATGTATTCAGAGACTAGGGCAATACACTGCACCCTTCCTTGGGAAAGCCAGATGTCCTCAGCACACCAACAGCTCCAGGATTCTGTTCTCTCACGTCCTACATGCCATGGAAGTCTGCCACATTGTCCTCATTTGAGCTGCACTTAGAAACACAATCTGCTTCGCCTTTCTTCTAGGAACTCACACCCAAGGACCCCATACCTACAGTAGAAACGAGGCTTGCATTCCTACTGCAACGAAACCACTGTTTTCCTGTTACACTGCAGGATTTTGAATAGGCTAAGGACCGATAGCCTACTCAAAGTGTTCCAAGGATGAGTGATTTCACTACATGCAGAACACTTTGGGAGGTAATGTTGATTCAGGCAAGGGAACAGGGTGTAGCTGGAGTCTCTTTTGACTTGTTGGAAATCAGAAGGGTTTAGACTTCGTGTTCACCGGGAAAGATGACCTGATGGCACAAGCCTTGTTTCCCATATTAAAAGCTCTATTCAGGTTGCCCTGAAACTACCTAAATAACTCTATTTCTGACTGGCCTCTAGTCACTGTAGTTACCCTCTGGAACGAAAAGATTTCTCTAAAGAAGTACGATGCTTCCATAGCATGGGTGGTAGCTCATCCTGTCAGGCTCTAGAGCTAAAGGGAAACTTGACATCAGTACTTGCCTCACGCTAAGGCCTGAAGAGCCCTGCGGAAGCGAAAGCGTGTTGCAGTTTCCATTAGCTCGTATTCGCAGTTCTGCTTTACTTTAACGTTTCTACACTTTTGCAGACACTTAGGACCCTCGTGTGGGCACCCCACTGCCTACAAATACAGTGAGTACCAGCAGGTTCCACTGCCCTTCTAAGAAACTTCCAGGCCGTAAGTCTTTCCAAGTCACTCTGCATTCAGAGAGCAGGGCAATACACTGCACCCTTCCTTGGGAAAGCTAGATGTCCGCAGCACACCAACAGCTCCAGGGATTCTGTTCTCTCACGTCCTACATGCCATGGAAGTCTGCCTCATTGTCCTCACTTGAGCTGCACTTAGCAACACAATCTGTTTCGCCTTTCTTCTAGGAACTCACACTCAAGGACACCATACCTACAGGAGAAAGGAGGCTTGCATTCCTACTGCAACGAAAGCACAGTTTTCCTGTTACACTGCAGGATTTAAATAGGCTAAGGACCGATTGCTTACATAGAGCATTTCAAATTTGAGGGAGTTCGCTACATGCAGAACACTTTGGGAAGAAAAGTTGATTCAGGCAAGGGACCAGGGTAGAGCTAGAGTCTCTTTTGACTTGTTAGAAATCAGAAGGCTTCAGGCTGATGGTTCACCGGCAAAGAAACCTGATGGCACGAGCCTTGCTTTCCCTTATTAAAAGCTCTTAGTCATGCTGCCCTGAAGCTACCTAAATAACTCTCTTTTTGACTGGCCTCTAGTCACTGTAGTTACCCTCTGGAACAAAAAGCAGTTTTCTCTAAGGAAACACGGTGCTTCCATAGTATGGGTGGGAGCTCATCTTATCAGACTCTAGAGCTAAAGGGAAACTTGACGTGAGTACTTGCCTCACGCTAAGGCCTGAAGAGCTCTGCTGAAGCGAAAGCGTGTTGCAGTTTCCATTAGCTCGTATTCGCAGTTCTGCTTTACTTTAACGTTTCTACAGTTTTGCAGACACTTAGGACCCTCGTGTGGGCACCCCATTGCCTACAAATACAGTGAGTACCAGCAGGCTCCACTGCCCTTCTAAGAAACATCCAGGCCGTAAGCCTTTCCAAGTCACTCTATGTATTCAGAGAGCAGGGCAATACACTGCACCCTTCCTTGGGAAAGCTAGATGTCCTCAGCACACCAACAGCTCCAGGGATTCTGATCTCTCACGTCCTACATGCCAAGGAAATCTGCCTCATTGTCTTCATTTGACTGCACTTAGCAACACAATCTGCTTCGCCTTTCTTCTAGGAACTCACACTCAAGGACACCATACCTACAGGAGAAAGGAGGCTTGCATTCCTACTGCAACGAAAGCACAGTTTTCCTGTTACACTGCAGGATTTAAATAGGCTAAGGACCGATTGCTTACATAGAGCATTTCAAATTTGAGGGAGTTCGCTACATGCAGAACACTTTGGGAAGAAAAGTTGATTCAGGCAAGGGACCAGGGTAGAGCTAGAGTCTCTTTTGACTTGTTAGAAATCAGAAGGCTTCAGGCTGATGGTTCACCGGCAAAGAAACCTGATGGCACGAGCCTTGCTTTCCCTTATTAAAAGCTCTTAGTCATGCTGCCCTGAAGCTACCTAAATAACTCTCTTTTTGACTGGCCTCTAGTCACTGTAGTTACCCTCTGGAACAAAAAGCAGTTTTCTCTAAGGAAACACGGTGCTTCCATAGTATGGGTGGGAGCTCATCTTATCAGACTCTAGAGCTAAAGGGAAACTTGACGTGAGTACTTGCCTCACGCTAAGGCCTGAAGAGCTCTGCTGAAGCGAAAGCGTGTTGCAGTTTCCATTAGCTCGTATTCGCAGTTCTGCTTTACTTTAACGTTTCTACACTTTTGCAGACACTTAGGCCCCTCGTGTGGGCACCCCATTGCCTACAAATACAGTGAGTACCAGCAGGCTCCACTGCCCTTCTAAGAAACTTCCAGGCCGTAAGTCTTTCCAAGTCACTCTGCATTCAGAGAGCAGGGCAATACACTGCACCCTTCCTTGGGAAAGCTAGATGTCCTCAGCACACCAACAGCTCCAGGGATTCTGTTCTCTCACGTCCTACATGCCAAGGAAATCTGCCTCATTGTCCTCACTTGAGCTGCACTTAGCAACACAATCTGCTTCGTCATCCTTCCAGGAACTCACACTCAAGGATCCCATACCTACAGGAGAAAGGAGGCTTGCATTCCTTCTGCAACCAAAGCACAGTTGTTCCTGTTACCCTGCAGGATTTTAGAATAGGCTAAAGCCCGATAGCCTACATAGAGCATTTCCAATTTGCGGGAGTTCGCTACATGCAGAACACTTTGTGAAGAAAAGTTGATTCAGGCAAGGGACCAGGGTAGAGCTAGAGTCTCTTTGGACTTGTTAGAAATCAGAAGGCTGCAGGCTGATGGTTCACCGGCAAAGAAGACCTGATGGCACAAGCCTTGCTTTCCTTTATTAAAAGCTCTTAGTCATGTTGCCCTGAAGCTACCTAAATAACTCTATTTCGGATGGCCTCTAGTCACTGTAGTTAACCCTCTGGAACAAAAAGCACTTTTCTCTAAAGAAGCACGGTGCTTCCATAGCATGGGTGTTAGCTCATCCTGTCAGGCTCTAGAGCTAAAGGGAAACTTGACGTGAGTACTTGCCTCACGCTAAGGCTTGAAGAGCCCTGCTGAAGCGAAAGCGTGTTGCAGTTGGCATCAGCTCGTATTCGCAGTTCTGCTTTACTTTAACGTTTCTACACATTTCCAGACACTTAGGACCCTCGTGTGGGCACCCCATTGCCTACAAATACAGTGAGTACCAGCAGGCTCCACTGCCCTTCTAAGAAACATCCAGGCCGTAAGCCTTTCCAAGTCACTCTATGTATTCAGAGAGTAGGGCAATACACTGCACCCTTCCTTGGGAACGCTAGATGTCCTCAGCACACCAACAGCTCCAGGGATTCTGTTCTCTCACGTCCTACATGCCATGGAAGTCTCCCTCATTGTCCTCATTTGAGCTGCACTTAGAAACACAATCTGCTTCGCCTTTCTTCTAGGAACTCACACTCAAGGACACCATACCTACAGGAGAAAGGAGGCTTGCATTCCTACTGCAACGAAAGCACAGTTTTCCTGTTACACTGCAGGATTTAAATAGGCTAAGGACCGATTGCTTACATAGAGCATTTCAAATTTGAGGGAGTTCGCTACATGCAGAACACTTTGGGAAGAAAAGTTGATTCAGGCAAGGGACCAGGGTAGAGCTAGAGTCTCTTTTGACTTGTTAGAAATCAGAAGGCTTCAGGCTGATGGTTCACCGGCAAAGAAACCTGATGGCACGAGCCTTGCTTTCCCTTATTAAAAGCTCTTAGTCATGCTGCCCTGAAGCTACCTAAATAACTCTCTTTTTGACTGGCCTCTAGTCACTGTAGTTACCCTCTGGAACAAAAAGCAGTTTTCTCTAAGGAAACACGGTGCTTCCATAGTATGGGTGGGAGCTCATCTTATCAGACTCTAGAGCTAAAGGGAAACTTGACGTGAGTACTTGCCTCACGCTAAGGCCTGAAGAGCTCTGCTGAAGCGAAAGCGTGTTGCAGTTTCCATTAGCTCGTATTCGCAGTTCTGCTTTACTTTAACGTTTCTACACTTTTGCAGACACTTAGGCCCCTCGTGTGGGCACCCCATTGCCTACAAATACAGTGAGTACCAGCAGGCTCCACTGCCCTTCTAAGAAACTTCCAGGCCGTAAGCCTTTCCAAGTCAGTCTATGTATTCAGAGACTAGGGCAATACACTGCACCCTTCCTTGGGAAACCAGATGTCCTCAGCACACCAACAGCTCCAGGATTCTGTTCTCTCACGTCCTACATGCCATGGAAGTCTGCCACATTGTCCTCATTTGAGCTGCACTTAGAAACACAATCTGCTTCGCCTTTCTTCTAGGAACTCACACCCAAGGACCCCATACCTACAGTAGAAACGAGGCTTGCATTCCTACTGCAACGAAACCACTGTTTTCCTGTTACACTGAAGGATTTTGAATAGGCTAAGGACCGATAGCCTACTCAAAGTGTTCCAAGGATGAGTGAGTTCGCTACATGCAGAACACTTTGGGAAGTAATGTTGATTCAGGCAAGGGAACAGGGTGTAGCTGGAGTCTCTTTTGACTTGTTGGAAATCAGAAGGGTTTAGACTTCGTGTTCACCGGGAAAGATGACCTGATGGCACAAGCCTTGTTTCCCATATTAAAAGCTCTATTCAGGTTGCCCTGAAACTACCTAAATAACTCTCTTTTTGACTGGCCTCTAGTCACTGTAGTTACCCTCTGGAACGAAAAGATTTCTCTAAAGAAGTACGATGCTTCCATAGCATGGGTGGTAGCTCATCCTGTCAGGCTCTAGAGCTAAAGGGAAACTTGACATCAGTACTTGCCTCACGCTAAGACCTGAAGAGCCCTGCGGAAGCGAAAGCGTGTTGCAGTTTCCATTAGCTCGTATTCGCAGTTCTGCTTTACTTTAACGTTTCTACACTTTTGCAGACACTTAGGACCCTCGTGTGGGCACCCCACTGCCTACAAATACAGTGAGTACCAGCAGGTTCCACTGCCCTTCTAAGAAACTTCCAGGCCGTAAGTCTTTCCAAGTCACTCTGCATTCAGAGAGCAGGGCAATACACTGCACCCTTCCTTGGGAAAGCTACATGTCCTCAGCACACCAACAGCTCCAGGGATTCTGTTCTCTCACGTCCTACATGCCATGGAAGTCTGCCTCATTGTCCTCACTTGAGCTGCACTTAGCAACACAATCTGCTTCGCCTTGCTTCTAGGAACTCACACTCAAGGACCCCATACCTACAGGAGAAAGGAGGCTTGCGTTCCTACTGCAACCAAAGCACAGTTGTTCCTGTTACACTGCAGTATTGTGAATAGGCTAAGGACCGATAGCCTACTTAGAGTGTTCCAAGGATGAGTGAGTTCGCTACATGCAGAACACTTTGGGAAGAAAAGTTGATTCAGGCAAGGGAACAGGGTGTAGCTAGAGTCTCTTTTGACTTGTTGGAAATCAGAAGGATTTAGACTTCGTGTTCACCGGAAAAGAAGACCTGATGGCACAAGCCTTGTTTCCCATATTAAAATCTCTATTCAGGTTGCCCGGAAACTACCTAAATAACTCTATTTCTGACTGGCCTCTAGTCACTGTAGTTACCCTCTGGAACGAAAAGGTTTCTCTACAGAAGTACGATGCTTCCATAGCATGGGTGGTAGCTCATCCTGTCAGGCTCTAGAGCTAAAGGGAAACTTGACGTGAGTACTTGCCTCACGCTAAGGTCTGAAGAGCTCTGCTGAAGCGAAAGCGTGTTGCAGTTTCCATTAGCTAGTATTCGCAGTTGTGCTTTACTTTAACGTTTCTACACTTTTGCAGACACTTAGGACCCTCGTGTGGGCACCCCATTGCCTACAAATACAGTGAGTACCAGCAGGCTCCACTGCCCTTCTAAGAAACATCCAGGCTGTAAGCCTTTCCAAGTCACTCTATGTATTCAGAGAGTAGGGCAATACACTGCACCCTTCCTTGGGAACGCTAGATGTCCTCAGCACACCAACAGCTCCAGGGATTCTGTTCTCTCACCTCCTACATGCCAAGGAAATCTGCCTCATTGTCTTCATTTGACTGCACTTAGAATCACAATCTGCTTCACCTTTCTTCCAGGAACTCACACTCAAGGATCCCATACCTACAGGAGAAAGGAGGCTTGCATTCCTTCTGCAACCAAAGCACAGTTGTTCCTGTTACCCTGCAGGATTTTAGAATAGGCTAAGGCCCGATAGCCTACATAGAGCATTTCCAATTTGCGGGAGTTCGCTACATGCAGAACACTTTGTGAAGAAAAGTTGATTCAGGCAAGGGACCAGGGTAGAGCTAGAGTCTCTTTGGACTTGTTAGAAATCAGAAGGCTTCAGGCTGATTGTTCACCTGCAAAGAAACCTGATGGCACGAGCCTTGCTTTCCCTTATTAAAAGCTCTTAGTCATGCTGCCCTGAAGCTACCTAAATAACTCTCTTTTTGACTGGCCTCTAGTCACTGTAGTTAGCCCTCTGGAAGAAAAAGCAGTTTTCTCTAAGGAAACACGGTGCTTCCATAGTATGGGTGGGAGCTCATCTTATCAGGCTCTAGAGCTAAAGGGAAACTTGACGTGAGTACTTGCCTCACGCTAAGGCCTGAAGAGCTCTGCTGAAGCGAAAGCGTGTTGCAGTTGGCATCAGCTAGTATTCGCAGTTCTGCTTTACTTTAACGTTTCTCCGATTTTCCAGACACTTAGGACCCTCGTTTGGGCACCCCATTGCCTACAAATACAGTGAGTACCAGCAGGCTCCACTGCCCTTCAAAGAAACATCCAGGCCGTAAGCCTTTCCAAGTCAGTCTATGTATTCAGAGACTAGGGCAATACACTGCACCCTTCCTTGGGAAAGCCAGATGTCCTCAGCACACCAACAGCTCCAGGATTCTGTTCTCTCACGTCCTACATGCCATGGAAGTCTGCCACATTGTCCTCATTTGAGCTGCACTTAGCAACACAATCTGCTTCGCCTTTCTTCTAGGAACTCACACCCAAGGACCTCATACCTACAGTAGAAACGAGGCTTGCATTCCTACTGCAACAAAACCACTGTTTTCCTGTTACACTGCAGGATTTTGAATAGGCTAAGGACCGATAGCCTACTCAAAGTGTTCCAAGGATGAGTGAGTTCGCTACATGCAGAACACTTTGGGAAGTAATGTTGATTCAGGCAAGGGAACAGGGTGTAGCTGGAGTCTCTTTTGACTTGTTGGAAATCAGAAGGGTTTAGACTTCGTGTTCACCGGAAAATATGACCTGATGGCACAAGCCTTGTTTCCCATATTAAAAGCTCTATTCAGGTTGCCCTGAAACTACCTAAATAACTCTATTTCTGACTGGCCTCTAGTCACTGTAGTTACCCTCTGGAACGAAAAGATTTCTCTAAAGAAGTACGATGCTTCCATAGCATGGGTGGTAGCTCATCCTGTCAGGCTCTAGAGCTAAAGGGAAACTTGACGTGAGTACGTGCCTCACGCTAAGGCCTGAAGAGCCCTGCAGAAGCGAAAGCGTGTTGCAGTTTCCATTAGCTCGTATTCGCAGTTCTGCTTTACTTTAACGTTTCTACACTTTTGCAGACACTTAGGACCCTCGTGTGGGCACCCCATTGCCTACAAATACAGTGAGTACCAGCAGGCTCCACTGCCCTTCTAAGAAACTTCCAGGCCGTAAGTCTTTCCAAGTCACTCTGCATTCAGAGAGCAGGGCAATACACTGCACCCTTCCATGGGAAAGCTAGATGTCCTCAGCACACCAACAGCTCCAGGGATTCTGTTCTCTCACGTCCTACATGCCAAGGAAATCTGCCTCATTGTCCTCACTTGAGCTGCACTTAGCAACACAATCTGCTTCGTCGTCCTTCCAGGAACTCACACTCAAGGATCCCATACCTACAGGAGAAAGGAGGCTTGCGTTCCTTCTGCAACCAAAGCACAGTTGTTCCTGTTACCCTGCAGGATTTTAGAATAGGCTAAGGCCCGATAGCCTACATAGAGCATTTCCAATTTGCGGGAGTTCGCTACATGCAGAACACTTTGTGAAGAAAAGTTGATTCAGGCAAGGGACCAGGGTAGAGCTAGAGTCTCTTTGGACTTGTTAGAAATCAGAAGGCTTCAGGCTGATTGTTCACCGGCAAAGAAGACCTGATGGCACAAGCCTTGCTTTCCTTTATTAAAAGCTCTTAGTCATGTTGCCCTGAAGCTACCTAAATAACTCTATTTCGGATGGCCTCTAGTCACTGTAGTTAACCCTCTGGAACAAAAAGCACTTTTCTCTAAAGAAGCACGGTGCTTCCATAGCATGGGTGTTAGCTCATCCTGTCAGGCTCTAGAGCTAAAGGGAAACTTGACGTGAGTACTTGCCTCACGCTAAGGCTTGAAGAGCCCTGCTGAAGCGAAAGCGTGTTGCAGTTGGCATCAGCTCGTATTCGCAGTTCTGCTTTACTTTAACGTTTCTACACATTTCCAGACACTTAGGACCCTCGTGTGGGCACCCCATTGCCTACAAATACAGTGAGTACCAGCAGGCTCCACTGCCCTTCTAAGAAACATCCAGGCCGTAAGCCTTTCCAAGTCAGTCTATGTATTCAGAGACTAGGGCAATACACTGCACCCTTCCTTGGGAAACCAGATGTCCTCAGCACACCAACAGCTCCAGGATTCTGTTCTCTCACGTCCTACATGCCATGGAAGTCTGCCACATTGTCCTCATTTGAGCTGCACTTAGAAACACAATCTGCTTCGCCTTTCTTCTAGGAACTCACACCCAAGGACCCCATACCTACAGTAGAAACGAGGCTTGCATTCCTACTGCAACGAAACCACTGTTTTCCTGTTACACTGAAGGATTTTGAATAGGCTAAGGACCGATAGCCTACTCAAAGTGTTCCAAGGATGAGTGAGTTCGCTACATGCAGAACACTTTGGGAAGTAATGTTGATTCAGGCAAGGGAACAGGGTGTAGCTGGAGTCTCTTTTGACTTGTTGGAAATCAGAAGGGTTTAGACTTCGTGTTCACCGGGAAAGATGACCTGATGGCACAAGCCTTGTTTCCCATATTAAAAGCTCTATTCAGGTTGCCCTGAAACTACCTAAATAACTCTCTTTTTGACTGGCCTCTAGTCACTGTAGTTACCCTCTGGAACGAAAAGATTTCTCTAAAGAAGTACGATGCTTCCATAGCATGGGTGGTAGCTCATCCTGTCAGGCTCTAGAGCTAAAGGGAAACTTGACATCAGTACTTGCCTCACGCTAAGACCTGAAGAGCCCTGCGGAAGCGAAAGCGTGTTGCAGTTTCCATTAGCTCGTATTCGCAGTTCTGCTTTACTTTAACGTTTCTACACTTTTGCAGACACTTAGGACCCTCGTGTGGGCACCCCACTGCCTACAAATACAGTGAGTACCAGCAGGTTCCACTGCCCTTCTAAGAAACTTCCAGGCCGTAAGTCTTTCCAAGTCACTCTGCATTCAGAGAGCAGGGCAATACACTGCACCCTTCCTTGGGAAAGCTACATGTCCTCAGCACACCAACAGCTCCAGGGATTCTGTTCTCTCACGTCCTACATGCCATGGAAGTCTGCCTCATTGTCCTCACTTGAGCTGCACTTAGCAACACAATCTGCTTCGCCTTGCTTCTAGGAACTCACACTCAAGGACCCCATACCTACAGGAGAAAGGAGGCTTGCGTTCCTACTGCAACCAAAGCACAGTTGTTCCTGTTACACTGCAGTATTGTGAATAGGCTAAGGACCGATAGCCTACTTAGAGTGTTCCAAGGATGAGTGAGTTCGCTACATGCAGAACACTTTGGGAAGAAAAGTTGATTCAGGCAAGGGAACAGGGTGTAGCTAGAGTCTCTTTTGACTTGTTGGAAATCAGAAGGATTTAGACTTCGTGTTCACCGGAAAAGAAGACCTGATGGCACAAGCCTTGTTTCCCATATTAAAATCTCTATTCAGGTTGCCCGGAAACTACCTAAATAACTCTATTTCTGACTGGCCTCTAGTCACTGTAGTTACCCTCTGGAACGAAAAGGTTTCTCTACAGAAGTACGATGCTTCCATAGCATGGGTGGTAGCTCATCCTGTCAGGCTCTAGAGCTAAAGGGAAACTTGACGTGAGTACTTGCCTCACGCTAAGGTCTGAAGAGCTCTGCTGAAGCGAAAGCGTGTTGCAGTTTCCATTAGCTAGTATTCGCAGTTGTGCTTTACTTTAACGTTTCTACACTTTTGCAGACACTTAGGACCCTCGTGTGGGCACCCCATTGCCTACAAATACAGTGAGTACCAGCAGGCTCCACTGCCCTTCTAAGAAACATCCAGGCTGTAAGCCTTTCCAAGTCACTCTATGTATTCAGAGAGTAGGGCAATACACTGCACCCTTCCTTGGGAACGCTAGATGTCCTCAGCACACCAACAGCTCCAGGGATTCTGTTCTCTCACCTCCTACATGCCAAGGAAATCTGCCTCATTGTCTTCATTTGACTGCACTTAGAATCACAATCTGCTTCACCTTTCTTCCAGGAACTCACACTCAAGGATCCCATACCTACAGGAGAAAGGAGGCTTGCATTCCTTCTGCAACCAAAGCACAGTTGTTCCTGTTACCCTGCAGGATTTTAGAATAGGCTAAGGCCCGATAGCCTACATAGAGCATTTCCAATTTGCGGGAGTTCGCTACATGCAGAACACTTTGTGAAGAAAAGTTGATTCAGGCAAGGGACCAGGGTAGAGCTAGAGTCTCTTTGGACTTGTTAGAAATCAGAAGGCTTCAGGCTGATTGTTCACCTGCAAAGAAACCTGATGGCACGAGCCTTGCTTTCCCTTATTAAAAGCTCTTAGTCATGCTGCCCTGAAGCTACCTAAATAACTCTCTTTTTGACTGGCCTCTAGTCACTGTAGTTAGCCCTCTGGAAGAAAAAGCAGTTTTCTCTAAGGAAACACGGTGCTTCCATAGTATGGGTGGGAGCTCATCTTATCAGGCTCTAGAGCTAAAGGGAAACTTGACGTGAGTACTTGCCTCACGCTAAGGCCTGAAGAGCTCTGCTGAAGCGAAAGCGTGTTGCAGTTGGCATCAGCTAGTATTCGCAGTTCTGCTTTACTTTAACGTTTCTCCGATTTTCCAGACACTTAGGACCCTCGTTTGGGCACCCCATTGCCTACAAATACAGTGAGTACCAGCAGGCTCCACTGCCCTTCAAAGAAACATCCAGGCCGTAAGCCTTTCCAAGTCAGTCTATGTATTCAGAGACTAGGGCAATACACTGCACCCTTCCTTGGGAAAGCCAGATGTCCTCAGCACACCAACAGCTCCAGGATTCTGTTCTCTCACGTCCTACATGCCATGGAAGTCTGCCACATTGTCCTCATTTGAGCTGCACTTAGCAACACAATCTGCTTCGCCTTTCTTCTAGGAACTCACACCCAAGGACCTCATACCTACAGTAGAAACGAGGCTTGCATTCCTACTGCAACAAAACCACTGTTTTCCTGTTACACTGCAGGATTTTGAATAGGCTAAGGACCGATAGCCTACTCAAAGTGTTCCAAGGATGAGTGAGTTCGCTACATGCAGAACACTTTGGGAAGTAATGTTGATTCAGGCAAGGGAACAGGGTGTAGCTGGAGTCTCTTTTGACTTGTTGGAAATCAGAAGGGTTTAGACTTCGTGTTCACCGGAAAATATGACCTGATGGCACAAGCCTTGTTTCCCATATTAAAAGCTCTATTCAGGTTGCCCTGAAACTACCTAAATAACTCTATTTCTGACTGGCCTCTAGTCACTGTAGTTACCCTCTGGAACGAAAAGATTTCTCTAAAGAAGTACGATGCTTCCATAGCATGGGTGGTAGCTCATCCTGTCAGGCTCTAGAGCTAAAGGGAAACTTGACGTGAGTACGTGCCTCACGCTAAGGCCTGAAGAGCCCTGCAGAAGCGAAAGCGTGTTGCAGTTTCCATTAGCTCGTATTCGCAGTTCTGCTTTACTTTAACGTTTCTACACTTTTGCAGACACTTAGGACCCTCGTGTGGGCACCCCATTGCCTACAAATACAGTGAGTACCAGCAGGCTCCACTGCCCTTCTAAGAAACTTCCAGGCCGTAAGTCTTTCCAAGTCACTCTGCATTCAGAGAGCAGGGCAATACACTGCACCCTTCCATGGGAAAGCTAGATGTCCTCAGCACACCAACAGCTCCAGGGATTCTGTTCTCTCACGTCCTACATGCCAAGGAAATCTGCCTCATTGTCCTCACTTGAGCTGCACTTAGCAACACAATCTGCTTCGTCGTCCTTCCAGGAACTCACACTCAAGGATCCCATACCTACAGGAGAAAGGAGGCTTGCGTTCCTTCTGCAACCAAAGCACAGTTGTTCCTGTTACCCTGCAGGATTTTAGAATAGGCTAAGGCCCGATAGCCTACATAGAGCATTTCCAATTTGCGGGAGTTCGCTACATGCAGAACACTTTGTGAAGAAAAGTTGATTCAGGCAAGGGACCAGGGTAGAGCTAGAGTCTCTTTGGACTTGTTAGAAATCAGAAGGCTTCAGGCTGATTGTTCACCGGCAAAGAAGACCTGATGGCACAAGCCTTGCTTTCCTTTATTAAAAGCTCTTAGTCATGTTGCCCTGAAGCTACCTAAATAACTCTATTTCGGATGGCCTCTAGTCACTGTAGTTAACCCTCTGGAACAAAAAGCACTTTTCTCTAAAGAAGCACGGTGCTTCCATAGCATGGGTGTTAGCTCATCCTGTCAGGCTCTAGAGCTAAAGGGAAACTTGACGTGAGTACTTGCCTCACGCTAAGGCTTGAAGAGCCCTGCTGAAGCGAAAGCGTGTTGCAGTTGGCATCAGCTCGTATTCGCAGTTCTGCTTTACTTTAACGTTTCTACACATTTCCAGACACTTAGGACCCTCGTGTGGGCACCCCATTGCCTACAAATACAGTGAGTACCAGCAGGCTCCACTGCCCTTCTAAGAAACATCCAGGCCGTAAGCCTTTCCAAGTCACTCTATGTATTCAGAGAGTAGGGCAATACACTGCACCCTTCCTTGGGAACGCTAGATGTCCTCAGCACACCAACAGCTCCAGGGATTCTGTTCTCTCACGTCCTACATGCCATGGAAGTCTCCCTCATTGTCCTCATTTGAGCTGCACTTAGAAACACAATCTGCTTCGCCTTTCTTCTAGGAACTCACACTCAAGGACACCATACCTACAGGAGAAAGGAGGCTTGCATTCCTACTGCAACGAAAGCACAGTTTTCCTGTTACACTGCAGGATTTAAATAGGCTAAGGACCGATTTCTTACATAGAGCATTTCAAATTTGAGGGAGTTCGCTACATGCAGAACACTTTGGGAAGAAAAGTTGATTCAGGCAAGGGACCAGGGTAGAGCTAGAGTCTCTTTTGACTTGTTAGAAATCAGAAGGCTTCAGGCTGATGGTTCACCGGCAAAGAAACCTGATGGCACGAGCCTTGCTTTCCCTTATTAAAAGCTCTTAGTCATGCTGCCCTGAAGCTACCTAAATAACTCTCTTTTTGACTGGCCTCTAGTCACTGTAGTTACCCTCTGGAACAAAAAGCAGTTTTCTCTAAGGAAACACGGTGCTTCCATAGTATGGGTGGGAGCTCATCTTATCAGGCTCTAGAGCTAAAGGGAAACTTGACGTGAGTACTTGCCTCACGCTAAGGCCTGAAGAGCTCTGCTGAAGCGAAAGCGTGTTGCAGTTGGCATCAGCTAGTATTCGCAGTTCTGCTTTACTTTAACGTTTCTCCGATTTTCCAGACACTTAGGACCCTCGTTTGGGCACCCCATTGCCTACAAATACAGTGAGTACCAGCAGGCTCCACTGCCCTTCAAAGAAACATCCAGGCCGTAAGCCTTTCCAAGTCAGTCTATGTATTCAGAGACTAGGGCAATACACTGCACCCTTCCTTGGGAAAGCCAGATGTCCTCAGCACACCAACAGCTCCAGGATTCTGTTCTCTCACGTCCTACATGCCATGGAAGTCTGCCACATTGTCCTCATTTGAGCTGCACTTAGCAACACAATCTGCTTCGCCTTTCTTCTAGGAACTCACACCCAAGGACCTCATACCTACAGTAGAAACGAGGCTTGCATTCCTACTGCAACAAAACCACTGTTTTCCTGTTACACTGCAGGATTTTGAATAGGCTAAGGACCGATAGCCTACTCAAAGTGTTCCAAGGATGAGTGAGTTCGCTACATGCAGAACACTTTGGGAAGTAATGTTGATTCAGGCAAGGGAACAGGGTGTAGCTGGAGTCTCTTTTGACTTGTTGGAAATCAGAAGGGTTTAGACTTCGTGTTCACCGGAAAATATGACCTGATGGCACAAGCCTTGTTTCCCATATTAAAAGCTCTATTCAGGTTGCCCTGAAACTACCTAAATAACTCTATTTCTGACTGGCCTCTAGTCACTGTAGTTACCCTCTGGAACGAAAAGATTTCTCTAAAGAAGTACGATGCTTCCATAGCATGGGTGGTAGCTCATCCTGTCAGGCTCTAGAGCTAAAGGGAAACTTGACGTGAGTACGTGCCTCACGCTAAGGCCTGAAGAGCCCTGCAGAAGCGAAAGCGTGTTGCAGTTTCCATTAGCTCGTATTCGCAGTTCTGCTTTACTTTAACGTTTCTACACTTTTGCAGACACTTAGGCCCCTCGTGTGGGCACCCCATTGCCTACAAATACAGTGAGTACCAGCAGGCTCCACTGCCCTTCTAAGAAACTTCCAGGCCGTAAGTCTTTCCAAGTCACTCTGCATTCAGAGAGCAGGGCAATACACTGCACCCTTCCATGGGAAAGCTAGATGTCCTCAGCACACCAACAGCTCCAGGGATTCTGTTCTCTCACGTCCTACATGCCAAGGAAATCTGCCTCATTGTCTTCATTTGACTGCACTTAGAATCACAATCTGCTTCGTCGTCCTTCCAGGAACTCACACTCAAGGATCCCATACCTACAGGAGAAAGGAGGCTTGCATTTCTTCTGCAACCAAAGCACAGTTGTTCCTGTTACCCTGCAGGATTTTAGAATAGGCTAAGGCCCGATAGCCTACATAGAGCATTTCCAATTTGCGGGAGTTCGCTACATGCAGAACACTTTGTGAAGAAAAGTTGATTCAGGCAAGGGACCAGGGTAGAGCTAGAGTCTCTTTGGACTTGATAGAAATCAGAAGGCTTCAGGCTGATTGTTCACCGGCAAAGAAGACCTGATGGCACAAGCCTTGCTTTCCTTTATTAAAAGCTCTTAGTCATGTTGCCCTGAAGCTACCTAAATAACTCTATTTCGGATGGCCTCTAGTCACTGTAGTTAACCCTCTGGAACAAAAAGCACTTTTCTCTAAAGAAGCACGGTGCTTCCATAGCATGGGTGTTAGCTCATCCTGTCAGGCTCTAGAGCTAAAGGGAAACTTGACGTGAGTACTTGCCTCACGCTAAGGCTTGAAGAGCCCTGCTGAAGCGAAAGCGTGTTGCAGTTGGCATCAGCTCGTATTCGCAGTTCTGCTTTACTTTAACGTTTCTACACATTTCCAGACACTTAGGACCCTCGTGTGGGCACCCCATTGCCTACAAATACAGTGAGTACCAGCAGGCTCCACTGCCCTTCTAAGAAACATCCAGGCCGTAAGCCTTTCCAAGTCACTCTATGTATTCAGAGAGTAGGGCAATACACTGCACCCTTCCTTGGGAACGCTAGATGTCCTCAGCACACCAACAGCTCCAGGGATTCTGTTCTCTCACGTCCTACATGCCATGGAAGTCTCCCTCATTGTCCTCATTTGAGCTGCACTTAGAAACACAATCTGCTTCGCCTTTCTTCTAGGAACTCACACTCAAGGACACCATACCTACAGGAGAAAGGAGGCTTGCATTCCTACTGCAACGAAAGCACAGTTTTCCTGTTACACTGCAGGATTTAAATAGGCTAAGGACCGATTGCTTACATAGAGCATTTCAAATTTGAGGGAGTTCGCTACATGCAGAACACTTTGGGAAGAAAAGTTGATTCAGGCAAGGGACCAGGGTAGAGCTAGAGTCTCTTTTGACTTGTTAGAAATCAGAAGGCTTCAGGCTGATGGTTCACCGGCAAAGAAACCTGATGGCACGAGCCTTGCTTTCCCTTATTAAAAGCTCTTAGTCATGCTGCCCTGAAGCTACCTAAATAACTCTCTTTTGACTGGCCTCTAGTCACTGTAGTTACCCTCTGGAACAAAAAGCAGTTTTCTCTAAGGAAACACGGTGCTTCCATAGTATGGGTGGGAGCTCATCTTATCAGGCTCTAGAGCTAAAGTGAAACTTGACGTGAGTACTTGCCTCACGCTAAGGCCTGAAGAGCTCTGCTGAAGCGAAAGCGTGTTGCAGTTTCCATTAGCTCGTATTCGCAGTTCTGCTTTACTTTAACGTTTCTACACTTTTGCAGACACTTAGGACCCTCGTGTGGGCACCCCATTGCCTACAAATACAGTGAGTACCAGCAGGCTCCACTGCCCTTCTAAGAAACTTCCAGGCCGTAAGCCTTTCCAAGTCAGTCTATGTATTCAGAGACTAGGGCAATACACTGCACCCTTCCTTGGGAAAGCCAGATGTCCTCAGCACACCAACAGCTCCAGGATTCTGTTCTCTCACGTCCTACATGCCATGGAAGTCTGCCACATTGTCCTCATTTGAGCTGCACTTAGAAACACAATCTGCTTCGCCTTTCTTCTAGGAACTCACACCCAAGGACCCCATACTTACAGTAGAAACGAGGCTTGCATTCCTACTGCAACGAAAGCACAGTTTTCCTGTTACACTGCAGGATTTAAATAGGCTAAGGACCGATTGCTTACATAGAGCATTTCAAATTTGAGGGAGTTCGCTACATGCAGAACACTTTGGGAAGTAATGTTGATTCAGGCAAGGGAAGAGGGTGTAGCTGGAGTCTCTTTTGACTTGTTGGAAATCAGAAGGGTTTAGACTTCGTGTTCACCGGAAAAGATGACCTGATGGCACAAGCCTTGTTTCCCATATTAAAAGCTCTATTCAGGTTGCCCTGAAACTACCTAAATAACTCTATTTCTGACTGGCCTCTAGTCACTGTAGTTACCCTCTGGAACGAAAAGATTTCTCTAAAGAAGTACGATGCTTCCATAGCATGGGTGGTAGCTCATCCTGTCAGGCTCTAGAGCTAAAGGGAAACTTGACGTGAGTACTTGCCTCACGCTAAGGCCTGAAGAGCCCTGCTGAAGCGAAAGCGTGTTGCAGTTTCCATTAGCTCGTATTCGCAGTTCTGCTTTACTTTAACGTTTCTACACTTTTGCAGACACTTAGGACCCTCGTGTGGACACCCCACTGCCTACAAATACAGTGAGTACCAGCAGGTTCCACTGCCCTTCTAAGAAACTTCCAGGCCGTAAGTCTTTCCAAGTCACTCTGCATTCAGAGAGCAGGGCAATGCACTGCACCCTTCCTTGGGAAAGCTAGATGTCCTCAGCACACCAACAGCTCCAGGGATTCTGTTCTCTCACGTCCTACATGCCATGGAAGTCTGCCTCATTGTCCTCACTTGACCTGCACTTAGCAACACAATCTGCTTCGCCTTTCTTCTAGGATCTCACACTCAAGGACCCCATACCTACAGGAGAAAGGAGGCTTGCGTTCCTACTGCAACCAAAGCACAGTTGTTCCTGTTACACTGCAGTATTGTGAATAGGCTAAGGACCGATAGCCTACTTAGAGTGTTCCAAGGATGAGTGAGTTCGCTACATGCAGAACACTTTGGGAAGAAAAGTTGATTCAGGCAAGGGAACAGGGTGTAGCTAGAGTCTCTTTTGACTTGTTGGAAATCAGAAGGATTTAGACTTCGTGTTCACCGGAAAAGAAGACCTGATGGCACAAGCCTTGTTTCCCATATTAAAATCTCTATTCAGGTTGCCCTGAAACTACCTAAATAACTCTATTTCTGACTGGCCTCTAGTCACTGTAGTTACCCTCTGGAACGAACAGATTTCTCTAAAGAAGTACGATGCTTCCATAGCATGGGTGGTAGCTCATCCTGTCAGGCTCTAGAGCTAAAGGGAAACTTGACGTGAGTACTAGCCTCACGCTAAGGCCTGAAGAGCCCTGCGGAATGAAAGCGTATTGCAGTTTCCATTAGCTCGTATTCGCAGTTCTGTTTTACTTTAACGTTTCTACACTTTTGCAGACAGTTAGGACCCTCGTGTGGGCACCCCATTGCCTACAAATACAGTGAGTACCAGCAGGCTCCACTGCCCTTCTAAGAAACATCCAGGCCATAAGCCTTTCCAAGTCACTCTATGTATTCAGAGAGTAGGGCAATACACTGCACCCTTCCTTGGGAAAGCTAGATGTCCTCAGCACACCAACAGCTCCAGGGATTCTGTTCTCTCACGTCCTACATGCCAAGGAAATCTGCCTCATTGTCTTCATTTGACTGCACTTAGAATCACAGTCTGCTTCGTCGTCCTTCCAGGAACTCACACTCAAGGATCCCATACCTACAGGAGAAAGGAGGCTTGCATTCCTTCTGCAACCAAAGCACAGTTGTTCCTGTTACCCTGCAGGATTTTAGAATAGGCTAAGGCCCGATAGCCTACATAGAGCATTTCCAATTTGCGGGAGTTCGCTACATGCAGAACACTTTGTGAAGAAAAGTTGATTCAGGCAAGGGACCAGGGTAGAGCTAGAGTCTCTTTGGACTTGTTAGAAATCAGAAGGCTTCAGGCTGATTGTTCACCAGCAAAGAAGACCTGATGGCACAAGCCTTGCTTTCCTTTATTAAAAGCTCTTAGTCATGTTGCCCTGAAGCTACCTAAATAACTCTATTTCGGATGGCCTCTAGTCACTGTAGTTAACCCTCTGGAACAAAAAGCAGTTTTCTCTAAAGAAGCACGGTGCTTCCATAGCATGGGTGTTAGCTCATCCTGTCAGGCTCTAGAGCTAAAGGGAAACTTGACGTGAGTACTTGCCTCACGCTAAGGCTTGAAGAGCCCTGCTGAAGCGAAAGCGTGTTGCAGTTGGCATCAGCTCGTATTCGCAGTTCTGCTTTACTTTAACGTTTCTACACATTTCCAGACACTTAGGACCCTCGTGTGGGCACCCCATTGCCTACAAATACAGTGAGTACCAGCAGGCTCCACTGCCCTTCTAAGAAACATCCAGGCCGTAAGCCTTTCCAAGTCACTCTATGTATTCAGAGAGTAGGGCAATACACTGCACCCTTCCTTGGGAACGCTAGATGTCCTCAGCACACCAACAGCTCCAGGGATTCTGTTCTCTCACGTCCTACATGCCATGGAAGTCTCCCTCATTGTCCTCATTTGAGCTGCACTTAGAAACACAATCTGCTTCGCCTTTCTTCTAGGAACTCACACTCAAGGACACCATACCTACAGGAGAAAGGAGGCTTGCATTCCTACTGCAACGAAAGCACAGTTTTCCTGTTACACTGCAGGATTTAAATAGGCTAAGGACCGATTGCTTACATAGAGCATTTCAAATTTGAGGGAGTTCGCTACATGCAGAACACTTTGGGAAGAAAAGTTGATTCAGGCAAGGGACCAGGGTAGAGCTAGAGTCTCTTTTGACTTGTTAGAAATCAGAAGGCTTCAGGCTGATGGTTCACCGGCAAAGAAACCTGATGGCACGAGCCTTGCTTTCCCTTATTAAAAGCTCTTAGTCATGCTGCCCTGAAGCTACCTAAATAACTCTCTTTTCGACTGGCCTCTAGTCACTGTAGTTAGCCCTCTGGAAGAAAAAGCAGTTTTCTCTAAGGAAACACGGTGCTTCCATAGTATGGGTGGGAGCTCATCTTATCAGGCTCTAGAGCTAAAGGGAAACTTGACGTGAGTACTTGCCTCACGCTAAGGCCTGAAGAGCTCTGCTGAAGCGAAAGCATGTTGCAGTTTCCATTAGCTCGTATTCGCAGTTCTGCTTTACTTTAACGTTTGTACACTTTTGCAGACACTTAGGACCCTCGTGTGGGCACCCCACTGCCTACAAATACAGTGAGTACCAGCAGGTTCCACTGCCCTTCTAAGATACTTCCAGGCCGTAGGTCTTTCCAAGTCACTCTGCATTCAGAGAGCAGGGCAATACACTGCACCCTTCCTTGGGAAAGCTACATGTCCTCAGCACACCAACAGCTCCAGGGATTCTGTTCTCTCACGTCCTACATGCCATGGAAGTCTGCCTCATTGTCCTCATTTGAGCTGCACTTAGCAACACAATCTGCTTCGCCTTTCTTCTAGGAACTCACACTCAAGGACCCCATACCTACAGGAGAAAGGAGGCTTGCGTTCCTACTGCAACCAAAGCACAGATGTTCCTGTTACACTGCAGGATTTAAATAGGCTAAGGCCCGATAGCCTACATAGAGCATTTCCAATTTGCGGGAGTTCGCTACATGCAGAACACTTTTTGAAGAAAAGTTGATTCAGGCAAGGGACCAGGGTGTAGCTGGAGTCTCTTTTGACTTGTTGGAAATCAGAAGGGTTTAGACTTCGTGTTCACCGGAAAAGATGACCTGATGGCACAAGCCTTGTTTCCCATATTAAAAGCTGTATTCAGGTTGCCCTGAAACTACCTAAATAACTCTATTTCTGACTGGCCTCTAGTCACTGTAGTTACCATCTGCAACGAAAAGATTTCTCTAAAGAAGTACGATGCTTCCATAGCATGGGTGGTAGCTCATCCTGTCAGGCTCTAGAGCTAAAGGGAAACTTGACGTCAGTACGTGCCTCACGCTAAGGCCTGAAGAGCCCTGCGGAAGCGAAAGCGTGTTGCAGTTTCCATTAGCTCGTATTCGCAGTTCTGCTTTACTTTAAGGTTTCTACACTTTTGCAGACACTTAGGACCCTCGTGTGGGCACCCCACTGCCTACAAATACAGTGAGTACCAGCAGATTCCACTGCCCTTCTAAGAAACTTCCAGGCCGTAAGTCTTTCCAAGTCACTCTGCATTCAGAGAGCAGGGCAATACACTGCACCCTTCCTTGGGAAAGCTACATGTCCTCAGCACACCAACAGCTCCAGGGATTCTGTTCTCTCACGTCCTACATGCCATGGAAGTCTGCCTCATTGTCCTCACTTGAGCTGCACTTAGCAACACAATCTGCTTCGCCTTTCTTCTAGGAACTCACACTCAAGGACCCCATACCTACAGGAGAAAGAAGGCTTGCGTTCCTACTGCAACCAAAGCACAGTTGTTCCTGTTACACTGCAGTATTGTGAATAGGCTAAGGACCGATAGCCTACTTAGAGTGTTCCAAGGATGAGTGAGTTCGCTACATGCAGAACACTTTGGGAAGAAAAGTTGATTCAGGCAAGGGAACAGGGTGTAGCTAGAGTCTCTTTTGACTTGTTGGAAATCAGAAGGATTTAGACTTCGTGTTCACCGGAAAAGAAGACCTGATGGCACAAGCCTTGTTTCCCATATTAAAAGCTCTATTCAGGTTGCCCTGAAACTACCTAAATAACTCCATTTCTGACTGGCCTCTAGTCACTGTAGTTACCCTCTGGAACGAACAGATTTCTCTAAAGAAGTACGATGCTTCCATAGCATGGGTGGTAGCTCATCCTGTCAGGCTCTAGAGCTAAAGGGAAACTTGACGTGAGTACTAGCCTCACGCTAAGGCCTGAAGAGCCCTGCGGAATGAAAGCG
Source organism: Eubalaena glacialis (assembly GCF_028564815.1). Taxonomy (NCBI): domain Eukaryota; kingdom Metazoa; phylum Chordata; class Mammalia; order Artiodactyla; family Balaenidae; genus Eubalaena; species Eubalaena glacialis. Next base: position 62,150 of record NW_026871514.1, read on the forward strand.
TATTGCAGTTTCCATTAGCTCGTATTCGCAGTTCTGCTTTACTTTAACGTTTCTACACTTTTGCAGACACTTAGGACCCTCGTGTGGGCACCCCATTGCCTACAAATACAGTGAGTACCAGCAGGCTCCACTGCCCTTCTAAGAAACATCCAGGCCGTAAGCCTTTCCAAGTCACTCTATGTATTCAGAGAGTAGGGCAATAAACTGCACCCTTCCTTGGGAAAGCTAGATGTCCTCAGCACACCAACAGCTCCAGGGATTCTGTTCTCTCACGTCCTACATGCCAAGGAAATCTGCCTCATTGTCTTCATTTGACTGCACTTAGAATCACAGTCTGCTTCGTCGTCCTTCCAGGAACTCACACTCAAGGATCCCATACCTACAGGAGAAAGGAGGCTTGCATTCCTTCTGCAACCAATGCACAGTTGTTCCTGTTACCCTGCAGGATTTTAGAATAGGCTAAGGCCCGATAGCCTACATAGAGCATTTCCAATTTGCGGGAGTTCGCTACATGCAGAACACTTAGGGAAGAAAAGTTGATTCAGGCAAGGGACCAGGGTAGAGCTAGAGTCTCTTTGGACTTGTTAGAAATCAGAAGGCTTCAGGCTGATTGTTCACCAGCAAAGAAGACCTGATGGCACAAGCCTTGCTTTCCTTTATTAAAAGCTCTTAGTCATGTTGCCCTGAAGCTACCTAAATAACTCTATTTCGGATGGCCTCTAGTCACTGTAGTTAACCCTCTGGAACAAAAAGCAGTTTTCTCTAAAGAAGCACGGTGCTTCCATAGCATGGGTGTTAGCTCATCCTGTCAGGCTCTAGAGCTAAAGGGAAACTTGACGTGAGTACTTGCCTCACGCTAAGGCTTGAAGAGCCCTGCTGAAGCGAAAGCGTGTTGCAGTTGGCATCAGCTCGTATTCGCAGTTCTGCTTTACTTTAACGTTTCTACACATTTCCAGACACTTAGGACCCTCGTGTGGGCACCCCATTGCCTACAAATACAGTGAGTACCAGCAGGCTCCACTGCCCTTCTAAGAAACATCCAGGCCGTAAGCCTTTCTAAGTCACTCTATGTATTCAGAGAGTAGGGCAATACACTGCACCCTTCCTTGGGAACGCTAGATGTCCTCAGCACACCAACAGCTCCAGGGATTCTGTTCTCTCACGTCCTACATGCCATGGAAGTCTCCCTCAGTGTCCTCATTTGAGCTGCACTTAGAAACACAATCTGCTTCGCCTTTCTTCTAGGAACTCACACTCAAGGACACCATACCTACAGGAGAAAGGAGGCTTGCATTCCTACTGCAACGAAAGCACAGTTTTCCTGTTACACTGCAGGATTTAAATAGGCTAAGGACCGATTGCTTACATAGAGCATTTCAAATCTGAGGGAGTTCGCTACATGCAGAACACTTTGGGAAGAAAAGTTGATTCAGGCAAGGGACCAGGGTAGAGCTAGAGTCTCTTTGGACTTGTTAGAAATCAGAAGGCTTCAGGCTGATGGTTCACCGGCAAAGAAACCTGATGGCACGAGCCTTGCTTTCCCTTATTAAAAGCTCTTAGTCATGCTGCCCTGAAGCTACCTAAATAACTCTCTTTTCGACTGGCCTCTAGTCACTGTAGTTAGCCCTCTGGAACAAAAAGCAGTTTTCTCTAAGGAAACACGGTGCTTCCATAGTATGGGTGGGAGCTCATCTTATCAGGCTCTAGAGCTAAAGGGAAACTTGACGTGAGTACTTGCCTCACGCTAAGGCCTGAAGAGCTCTGCTGAAGCGAAAGCATGTTGCAGTTTCCATTAGCTCGTATTCGCAGTTCTGCTTTACTTTAACGTTTGTACACTTTTGCAGACACTTAGGACCCTCGTGTGGGCACCCCACTGCCTACAAATACAGTGAGTACCAGCAGGTTCCACTGCCCTTCTAAGATACTTCCAGGCCGTAAGTCTTTCCAAGTCACTCTGCATTCAGAGAGCAGGGCAATACACTGCACCCTTCCTTGGGAAAGCTACATGTCCTCAGCACACCAACAGCTCCAGGGATTCTGTTCTCTCACGTCCTACATGCCATGGAAGTCTGCCTCATTGTCCTCATTTGAGCTGCACTTAGCAACACATTCTGCTTCGCCTTTCTTCTAGGAACTCACACTCAAGGACCCCATACCTACAGGAGAAAGGAGGCTTGCGTTCCTACTGCAACCAAAGCACAGTTGTTCCTGTTACACTGCAGGATTTAAATAGGCTAAGGCCCGATAGCCTACATAGAGCATTTCCAATTTGCGGGAGTTCGCTACATGCAGAACACTTTTTGAAGAAAAGTTGATTCAGGCAAGGGACCAGGGTGTAGCTGGAGTCTCTTTTGACTTGTTGGAAATCAGAAGGGTTTAGACTTCGTGTTCACCGGAAAAGATGACCTGATGGCACAAGCCTTGTTTCCCATATTAAAAGCTCTATTCAGGTTGCCCTGAAACTACCTAAATAACTCTATTTCTGACTGGCCTCTAGTCACTGTAGTTACCCTCTGGAACGAAAAGATTTCTCTAAAGAAGTACGATGCTTCCATAGCATGGGTGGTAGCTCATCCTGTCAGGCTCTAGAGCTAAAGGGAAACTTGACGTCAGTACGTGCCTCACGCTAAGGCCTGAAGAGCCCTGCGGAAGCGAAAGCGTGTTGCAGTTTCCATTAGCTCGTATTCGCAGTTCTGCTTTACTTTAACGTTTCTACACTTTTGCAGACACTTAGGACCCTCGTGTGGGCACCCCACTGCCTACAAATACAGTGAGTACCAGCAGGTTCCACTGCCCTTCTAAGAAACTTCCAGGCCGTAAGTCTTTCCAAGTCACTCTGCATTCAGAGAGCAGGGCAATACACTGCACCCTTCCTTGGGAAAGCTAGATGTCCTCAGCAAACCAACAGCTCCAGGGATTCTGTTCTCTCACGTCCTACATGCCATGGAAGTCTGCCTCATTGTCCTCACTTGAGCTGCACTTAGCAACACAATCTGCTTCGCCTTTCTTCTAGGAACTCACACTCAAGGACCCCATACCTACAGGAGAAAGGAGGCTTGCGTTCCTACTGCAACCAAAGCACAGTTGTTCCTGTTACACTGCAGTATTGTGAATAGGCTAAGGACCGATAGCCTACTTAGAGTGTTCCAAGGATGAGTGAGTTCGCTACATGCAGAAAACTTTGGGAAGAAAAGTTGATTCAGGCAAGGGAACAGGGTGTACCTAGAGTCTCTTTTGACTTGTTGGAAATCAGAAGGATTTAGACTTCGTGTTCACCGGAAAAGAAGACCTGATGGCACAAGCCTTGTTTCCCATATTAAAATCTCTATTCAGGTTGCCCTGAAACTACCTAAATAACTCTATTTCTGACTGGCCTCTAGTCACTGTAGTTACCCTCTGGAACGAACAGATTTCTCTAAAGAAGTACGATGCTTCCATAGCATGGGTGGTAGCTCATCCTGTCAGGCTCTAGAGCTAAAGGGAAACTTGACGTGAGTACTAGCCTCACGCTAAGGCCTGAAGAGCCCTGCGGAATGAAAGCGTATTGCAGTTTCCATTAGCTCGTATTCGCAGTTCTGCTTTACTTTAACGTTTCTACACTTTTGCAGACACTTAGGACCCTCGTGTGGGCACCCCATTGCCTACAAATACAGTGAGTACCAGCAGGCTCCACTGCCCTTCTAAGAAACATCCAGGCCGTAAGCCTTTCCAAGTCACTCTATGTATTCAGAGAGTAGGGCAATACACTGCACCCTTCCTTGGGAAAGCTAGATGTCCTCAGCACACCAACAGCTCCAGGGATTCTGTTCTCTCACGTCCTACATGCCAAGGAAATCTGCCTCATTGTCTTCATTTGACTGCACTTAGAATCACAATCTGCTTCGTCGTCCTTCCAGGAACTCACACTCAAGGATCCCATACCTACAGGAGAAAGGAGGCTTGCATTCCTTCTGCAACCAAAGCACAGTTGTTCCTGTTACCCTGCAGGATTTTAGAATAGGCTAAGGCCCGATAGCCTACATAGAGCATTTCCAATTTGCGGGAGTTCGCTACATGCAGAACACTTTGTGAAGAAAAGTTGATTCAGGCAAGGGACCAGGGTAGAGCTAGAGTCTCTTTGGACTTGTTAGAAATCAGAAGGCTTCAGGCTGATTGTTCACCAGCAAAGAAGACCTGATGGCACAAGCCTTGCTTTCCTTTATTAAAAGCTCTTAGTCATGTTGCCCTGAAGCTACCTAAATAACTCTATTTCGGATGGCCTCTAGTCACTGTAGTTAACCCTCTGGAACAAAAAGCAGTTTTCTCTAAAGAAGCACGGTGCTTCCATAGCATGGGTGTTAGCTCATCCTGTCAGGCTCTAGAGCTAAAGGGAAACTTGACGTGAGTACTTGCCTCACGCTAAGGCTTGAAGAGCCCTGCTGAAGCGAAAGCGTGTTGCAGTTGGCATCAGCTCGTATTCGCAGTTCTGCTTTACTTTAACGTTTCTACACATTTCCAGACACTTAGGACCCTCGTGTGGGCACCCCATTGCCTACAAATACAGTGAGTACCAGCAGGCTCCACTGCCCTTCTAAGAAACATCCAGGCCGTAAGCCTTTCCAAGTCACTCTATGTATTCAGAGAGTAGGGCAATACACTGCACCCTTCCTTGGGAACGCTAGATGTCCTCAGCACACCAACAGCTCCAGGGATTCTGTTCTCTCACGTCCTACATGCCATGGAAGTCTCCCTCATTGTCCTCATTTGAGCTGCACTTAGAAACATAATCTGCTTCGCCTTTCTTCTAGGAACTCACACTCAAGGACACCATACCTACAGGAGAAAGGAGGCTTGCATTCCTACTGCAACGAAAGCACAGTTTTCCTGTTACACTGCAGGATTTAAATAGGCTAAGGACCGATTGCTTACATGGATCATTTCAAATTTGAGGGAGTTCGCTACATGCAGAACACTTTGGGAAGAAAAGTTGATTCAGGCAAGGGACCAGGGTAGAGCTAGAGTCTCTTTTGACTTGTTAGAAATCAGAAGGCTTCAGGCTGATGGTTCACCGGCAAAGAAACCTGATGGCACGAGCCTTGCTTTCCCTTATTAAAAGCTCTTAGTCATGCTGCCCTGAAGCTACCTAAATAACTCTCTTTTCGACTGGCCTCTAGTCACTGTAGTTAGCCCTCTGGAACAAAAAGCAGTTTTCTCTAAGGAAACACGGTGCTTCCATAGTATGGGTGGGAGCTCATCTTATCAGGCTCTAGAGCTAAAGGGAAACTTGACGTGAGTACTTGCCTCACGCTAAGGCCTGAAGAGCTCTGCTGAAGCGAAAGCATGTTGCAGTTTCCATTAGCTCGTATTCGCAGTTCTGCTTTACTTTAACGTTTGTACACTTTTGCAGACACTTAGGACCCTCGTGTGGGCACCCCACTGCCTACAAATACAGTGAGTACCAGCAGGTTCCACTGCCCTTCTAAGATACTTCCAGGCCGTAAGTCTTTCCAAGTCACTCTGCATTCAGAGAGCAGGGCAATACACTGCACCCTTCCTTGGGAAAGCTACATGTCCTCAGCACACCAACAGCTCCAGGGATTCTGTTCTCTCACGTCCTACATGCCATGGAAGTCTGCCTCATTGTCCTCATTTGAGCTGCACTTAGCAACACAATCTGCTTCGCCTTTCTTCTAGGAACTCACACTCAAGGACCCCATACCTACAGGAGAAAGGAGGCTTGCGTTCCTACTGCAACCAAAGCACAGTTGTTCCTGTTACACTGCAGGATTTAAATAGGCTAAGGCCCGATAGCCTACATAGAGCATTTCCAATTTGCGGGAGTTCGCTACATGCAGAACACTTTGTGAAGAAAAGTTGATTCAGGCAAGGGACCAGGGTGTAGCTGGAGTCTCTTTTGACTTGTTGGAAATCAGAAGGGTTTAGACTTCGTGTTCACCGGAAAAGATGACCTGATGGCACAAGCCTTGTTTCCCATATTAAAAGCTCTATTCAGGTTGCCCTGAAACTACCTAAATAACTCTATTTCTGACTGGCCTCTAGTCACTGTAGTTACCCTCTGGAACGAAAAGATTTCTCTAAAGAAGTACGATGCTTCCATAGCATGGGTGGTAGCTCATCCTGTCAGGCTCTAGAGCTAAAGGGAAACTTGACGTGAGTACTTGCCTCACGCTAAGGCCTGAAGAGCCCTGCGGAAGCGAAAGCGTGTTGCAGTTTCCATTAGCTCGTATTCGCAGTTCTGCTTTACTTTAACGTTTCTACACTTTTGCAGACACTTAGGACCCTCGTGTGGGCACCCCATTGCCTACAAATACAGTGAGTACCAGCAGGCTCCACTGCCCTTCTAAGAAACATCGAGGCCGTAAGCCTTTCCAAGTCACTATATGTATTCAGAGAGTAGGGCAATACACTGCACCCTTCCTTGGGAATGCTAGATGTCCTCAGCACACCAACAGCTCCAGGGTTTCTGTTCTCTCACGTCCTACATGCCAAGGAAATCTGCCTCATTGTCTTCATTTGACTGCACTTAGAATCACAATCTGCTTCGTCGTCCTTCCAGGAACTCACACTCAAGGATCCCATACCTACAGGAGAAAGGAGGCTTGCATTCCTTCTGCAACCAAAGCACAGTTGTTCCTGTTACCCTGCAGGATTTTAGAATAGGCTAAGGCCCGATAGCCTACATAGAGCATTTCCAATTTGCGGGAGTTCGCTACATGCAGAACACTTTGTGAAGAAAAGTTGATTCAGGCAAGGGACCAGGGTAGAGCTAGAGTCTCTTTGGACTTGTTAGAAATCAGAAGGCTTCAGGCTGATTGTTCACCGGCAAAGAAGACCTGATGGCACAAGCCTTGCTTTCCTTTATTAAAAGCTCTTAGTCATGTTGCCCTGAAGCTACCTAAATAACTCTATTTCGGATGGCCTCTAGTCACTGTAGTTAACCCTCTGGAACAAAAAGCAGTTTTCTCTAAAGAAGCTACGGTGCTTCCATAGCATGAGTGTTAGCTCATCCTGTCAGGCTCTAGAGCTAAAGGGAAACTTGACGTGAGTACTTGCCTCACGCTAAGGCTTGAAGAGCCCTGCTGAAGCGAAAGCGTGTTGCAGTTGGCATCAGCTCGTATTCGCAGTTCTGCTTTACTTTAACGTTTCTACACATTTCCAGACACTTAGGACCCTCGTGTGGGCACCCCATTGCCTACAAATACAGTGAGTACCAGCAGGCTCCACTACCCTTCTAAGAAACATCCAGGCCGTAAGCCTTTCCAAGTCATTCTATGTATTCAGAGAGTAGGGCAATACACTGCACCCTTCCTTGGGAACGCTAGATGTCCTCAGCACACCAACAGCTCCAGGGATTCTGTTCTCTCACGTCCTACATGCCATGGAAGTCTCCCTCATTGTCCTCATTTGAGCTGCACTTAGAAACACAATCTGCTTCGCCTTTCTTCTAGGAACTCACACTCAAGGACACCATACCTACAGGAGAAAGGAGGCTTGCATTCCTACTGCAACGAAAGCACAGTTTTCCTGTTACACTGCAGGATTTAAATAGGCTAAGGACCGATTGCTTACATAGAGCATTTCCAATTTGCGGGAGTTCGCTACATGCAGAACACTTTGGGAAGAAAAGTTGATTCAGGCAAGGGACCAGGGTAGAGCTAGAGTCTCTTTTGACTTGTTAGAAATCAGAAGGCTTCAGGCTGATGGTTCACCGGCAAAGAAACCTGATGGCACGAGCCTTGATTTCCCTTATTAAAAGCTCTTAGTCATGCTGCCCTGAAGCTACCTAAATAACTCTCTTTTCGACTGGCCTCTAGTCACTGTAGTTAGCCCTCTGGAACAAAAAGCAGTTTTCTCTAAGGAAACACGGTGCTTCCATAGTATGGGTGGGAGCTCATCTTATCAGGCTCTAGAGCTAAAGGGAAACTTGACGTGAGTACTTGCCTCACGCTAAGGCCTGAAGAGCTCTGCTGAAGCGAAAGCATGTTGCAGTTTCCATTAGCTCGTATTCGCAGTTCTGCTTTACTTTAACGTTTGTACACTTTTGCAGACACTTAGGACCCTCGTGTGGGCACCCCACTGCCTACAAATACAGTGAGTACCAGCAGGTTCCACTGCCCTTCTAAGATACTTCCAGGCCGTAAGTCTTTCCAAGTCACTCTGCATTCAGAGAGCAGGGCAATACACTGCACCCTTCCTTGGGAAAGCTACATGTCCTCAGCACACCAACAGCTCCAGGGATTCTGTTCTCTCACGTCCTACATGCCATGGAAGTCTGCCTCATTGTCCTCATTTGAGCTGCACTTAGCAACACAATCTGCTTCGCCTTTCTTCTAGGAACTCACACTCAAGGACCCCATACCTACAGGAGAAAGGAGGCTTGCGTTCCTACTGCAACCAAAGCACAGTTCTTCCTGTTACACTGCAGGATTTAAATAGGCTAAGGCCCGATAGCCTACATAGAGCATTTCCAATTTGCGGGAGTTCGCTACATGCAGAACACTTTTTGAAGAAAAGTTGATTCAGGCAAGGGACCAGGGTGTAGCTGGAGTCTCTTTTGACTTGTTGGAAATCAGAAGGGTTTAGACTTCGTGTTCACCAGAAAAGATGACCTGATGGCACAAGCCTTGTTTCCCATATTAAAAGCTCTATTCAGGTTGCCCTGAAACTACCTAAATAACTCTATTTCTGACTGGCCTCTAGTCACTGTAGTTAACCTCTGGAACGAAAAGATTTCTCTAAAGAAGTACGATGCTTCCATAGCATGGGTGGTAGCTCATCCTGTCAGGCTCTAGAGCTAAAGGGAAACTTGACGTGAGTACTTGCCTCACGCTAAGGCCTGAAGAGCCCTGCGGAAGCGAAAGCGTGTTGCAGTTTCCATTAGCTCGTATTCGCAGTTCTGCTTTACTTTAACGTTTCTACACTTTTGCAGACACTTAGGACCCTCGTGTGGGCACCCCACTGCCTACAAATACAGTGAGTACCAGCAGGTTCCACTGCCCTTCTAAGAAACTTCCAGGCCGTAAGTCTTTCCAAGTCACTCTGTATTCAGAGAGCAGGGCAATACACTGCACCCTTCCTTGGGAAAGCTACATGTCCTCAGCACACCAACAGCTCCAGGGATTCTGTTCTCTCATGTCCTACATGCCATGGAAGTCTGCCTCATTGTCCTCACTTGAGCTGCACTTAGCAACACAATCTGCTTCGCCTTTCTTCTAGGAACTCACACTCAAGGACCCCATACCTACAGGAGAAAGGAGGCTTGCGTTCCTACTGCAACCAAAGCACAGTTGTTCCTGTTACACTGCAGTATTGTGAATAGGCTAAGGACCGATAGCCTACTTAGAGTGTTCCAAGGATGAGTGAGTTCGCTACATGCAGAACACTTTGGGAAGAAAGGTTGATTCAGGCAAGGGAACACGGTGTAGCTAGAGTCTCTTTTGACTTGTTGGAAATCAGAAGGATTTAGACTTCGTGTTCACCGGAAAAGAAGACCTGATGGCACAAGCCTTGTTTCCCATATTAAAAGCTCTATTCAGGTTGCCCTGAAACTACCTAAATAACTCTATTTCTGACTGGCCTCTAGTCACTGTAGTTACCCTCTGGAACGAAAAGATTTCTCTAAAGAAGTACGATGCTTCCATAGCATGGGTGGTAGCTCATCCTGTCAGGCTCTAGAGCTAAAGGGAAACTTGACGTCAGTACGTGCCTCACGCTAAGGCCTGAAGAGCCCTGCGGAAGCGAAAGCGTGTTGCAGTTTCCATTAGCTCGTATTCGCAGTTCTGCTTTACTTTAACGTTTCTACACTTTTGCAGACACTTAGGACCCTCGTGTGGGCACCCCACTGCCTACAAATACAGTGAGTACCAGCAGGTTCCACTGCCCTTCTAAGAAACTTCCAGGCCGTAAGTCTTTCCAAGTCACTCTGCATTCAGAGAGCAGGGCAATACACTGCACCCTTCCTTGGGAAAGCTAGATGTCCTCAGCACACCAACAGCTCCAGGGATTCTGTTCTCTCACGTCCTACATGCCATGGAAGTCTGCCTCATTGTCCTCACTTGAGCTGCACTTAGCAACACAATCTGCTTCGCCTTTCTTCTAGGAACTCACACTCAAGGACCCCATACCTACAGGAGAAAGGAGGCTTGCGTTCCTACTGCAACCAAAGCACAGTTGTTCCTGTTACACTGCAGTATTGTGAATAGGCTAAGGACCGATAGCCTACTTAGAGTGTTCCAAGGATGAGTGAGTTCGCTACATGCAGAACACTTTGGGAAGAAAAGTTGATTCAGGCAAGGGACCAGGGTGTAGCTAGAGTCTCTTTTGACTTGTTGGAAATCAGAAGGATTTAGACTTCGTGTTCACCGGCAAAGAAGACCTGATGGCACAAGCCTTGCTTTCCTTTATTAAAAGCTCTTAGTCATGTTGCCCTGAAGCTACCTAAATAACTCTATTTCGGATGGCCTCTAGTCACTGTAGTTAACCCTCTGGAACAAAAAGCAGTTTTCTCTAAAGAAGCTACGGTGCTTCCATAGCATGGGTGTTAGCTCATCCTGTCAGGCTCTAGAGCTAAAGGGAAACTTGACGTGAGTACTTGCCTCACGCTAAGGCTTGAAGAGCCCTGCTGAAGCGAAAGCGTGTTGCAGTTGGCATCAGCTCGTATTCGCAGTTCTGCTTTACTTTAACGTTTCTACACATTTCCAGACACTTAGGACCCTCGTGTGGGCACCCCATTGCCTACAAATACAGTGAGTACCAGCAGGCTCCACTACCCTTCTAAGAAACATCCAGGCCGTAAGCCTTTCCAAGTCATTCTATGTATTCAGAGAGTAGGGCAATACACTGCACCCTTCCTTGGGAACGCTAGATGTCCTCAGCACACCAACAGCTCCAGGGATTCTGTTCTCTCACGTCCTACATGCCATGGAAGTCTCCCTCATTGTCCTCATTTGAGCTGCACTTAGAAACACAATCTGCTTCGCCTTTCTTCTAGGAACTCACACTCAAGGACACCATACCTACAGGAGAAAGGAGGCTTGCATTCCTACTGCAACGAAAGCACAGTTTTCCTGTTACACTGCAGGATTTAAATAGGCTAAGGACCGATTGCTTACATAGAGCATTTCCAATTTGCGGGAGTTCGCTACATGCAGAACACTTTGGGAAGAAAAGTTGATTCAGGCAAGGGACCAGGGTAGAGCTAGAGTCTCTTTTGACTTGTTAGAAATCAGAAGGCTTCAGGCTGATGGTTCACTGGCAAAGAAACCTGATGTCACGAGCCTTGCTTTCCCTTATTAAAAGCTCTTAGTCATGCTGCCCTGAAGCTACCTAAATAACTCTCTTTTCGACTGGCCTCTAGTCACTGTAGTTAGCCCTCTGGAACAAAAAGCAGTTTTCTCTAAGGAAACACGGTGCTTCCATAGTATGGGTGGGAGCTCATCTTATCAGGCTCTAGAGCTAAAGGGAAACTTGACGTGAGTACTTGCCTCACGCTAAGGCCTGAAGAGCTCTGCTGAAGCGAAAGCATGTTGCAGTTTCCATTAGCTCGTATTCGCAGTTCTGCTTTACTTTAACGTTTGTACACTTTTGCAGACACTTAGGACCCTCGTGTGGGCACCCCACTGCCTACAAATACAGTGAGTACCAGCAGGCTCCACTGCCCTTCTAAGATATTTCCAGGCCGTAAGTCTTTCCAAGTCACTCTGCATTCAGAGAGCAGGGCAATACACTGCACCCTTCCTTGGGAAAGCTACATGTCCTCAGCACACCAACAGCTCCAGGGATTCTGTTCTCTCACGTCCTACATGCCATGGAAGTCTGCCTCATTGTACTCATTTGAGCTGCACTTAGCAACACAATCTGCTTCGCCTTTCTTCTAGGAACTCACACTCAAGGACCCCATACCTACAGGAGAAAGGAGGCTTGCGTTCCTACTGCAACCAAAGCACAGTTGTTCCTGTTACACTGCAGTATTGTGAATAGGCTAAGGACCGATAGCCTACATAGAGCATTTCCAATTTGCGGGAGTTCGCTACATGCAGAACACTTTTTGAAGAAAAGTTGATTCAGGCAAGGGACCAGGGTGTAGCTGGAGTCTCTTTTGACTTGTTGGAAATCAGAAGGGTTTAGACTTCGTGTTCACCGGAAAAGATGACCTGATGGCACAAGCCTTGTTTCCCATATTAAAAGCTCTATTCAGGTTGCCCTGAAACTACCTAAATAACTCTATTTCTGACTGGCCTCTAGTCACTGTAGTTACCCTCTGGAACGAAAAGATTTCTCTAAAGAAGTATGATGCTTCCATAGCATGGGTGGTAGCTCATCCTGTCAGGCTCTAGGGCTAAAGGGAAACTTGACGTGAGTACTTGCCTCACGCTAAGGCCTGAAGAGCCCTGCGGAAGCGAAAGCATGTTGCAGTTTCCATTAGCTCGTATTCGCAGTTCTGCTTTACTTTAACGTTTCTACACTTTTGCAGACACTTAGGACCCTCGTGTGGGCACCCCACTGCCTACAAATACAGTGAGTACCAGCAGGTTCCACTGCCCTTCTAAGAAACTTCCAGGCCGTAAGTCTTTCCAAGTCACTCTGCATTCAGAGAGCAGGGCAATACACTGCACCCTTCCTTGGGAAAGCTACATGTCCTCAGCACACCAACAGCTCCAGGGATTCTGTTCTCTCACGTCCTACATGCCATGGAAGTCTGCCTCATTGTCCTCACTTGAGCTGCACTTAGCAACACAATCTGCTTCGCCTTTCTTCTAGGAACTCACACTCAAGGACCCCATACCTACAGGAGAAAGGAGGCTTGCGTTCCTACTGCAACCAAAGCACAGTTGTTCCTGTTACACTGCAGTATTGTGAATAGGCTAAGGACCGATAGCCTACTTAGAGTGTTCCAAGGATGAGTGAGTTCGCTACATGCAGAACACTTTGGGAAGAAAGGTTGATTCAGGCAAGGGAACACGGTGTAGCTAGAGTCTCTTTTGACTTGTTGGAAATCAGAAGGATTTAGACTTCGTGTTCACCAGAAAAGAAGACCTGATGGCACAAGCCTTGTTTCCCATATTAAAAGCTTTATTCAGGTTGCCCTGAAACTACCTAAATAACTCTATTTCTGACTGGCCTCTAGTCACTGTAGTTACCCTCTGGAACGAAAAGATTTCTCTACAGAAGTACGATGCTTCCATAGCATGGGTGGTAGCTCATCCTGTCAGGCTCTAGAGCTAAAGGGAAACTTGACGTGAGTACTTGCCTCACGCTAAGGCCTGAAGAGCCCTGCGGAAGCGAAAGCGTGTTGCAGTTTCCATTAGCTCGTATTCGCAGTTCTGCTTTACTTTAACGTTTCTACACTTTTGCAGACACTTAGGACCCTCGTGTGGGCACCCCATTGCCTACAAATACAGTGAGTACCAGCAGGCTCCACTGCCCTTCTAAGAAACATCCAGGCCATAAGACTTTCCAAGTCACTCTATGTATTCAGAGAGTAGGGCAATACACTGCACCCTTCCTTGGGAACGCTAGATGTCCTCAGCACACCAACAGCTCCAGGGATTCTGTTCTCTCACGTCCTACATGCCAAGGAAATCTGCCTCATTGTCTTCATTTGACTGCACTTAGAATCACAATCTGCTTCGTCGTCCTTCCAGGAACTCACACTCAAGGATCCCATACCTACAGGAGAAAGGAGGCTTGCATTCCTTCTGCAACCAAAGCACAGTTGTTCCTGTTACCCTGCAGGATTTTAGAATAGGCTAAGGCCCGATAGCCTACATAGAGCATTTCCAATTTGCGGGAGTTCGCTACATGCAGAACACTTTGTGAAGAAAAGTTGATTCAGGCAAGGGACCAGGGTAGAGCTAGAGTCTCTTTGGACTTGTTAGAAATCAGAAGGATTCAGGCTGATTGTTCACCGGCAAAGAAGACCTGATGGCACAAGCCTTGCTTTCCTTTATTAAAAGCTCTTAGTCATGTTGCCCTGAAGCTACCTAAATAACTCTATTTCGGATGGCCTCTAGTCACTGTAGTTAACCCTCTGGAACAAAAAGCAGTTTTCTCTAAAGAAGCTGCGGTGCTTCCATAGCATGGGTGTTAGCTCATCCTGTCAGGCTCTAGAGCTAAAGGGAAACTTGACGTGAGTACTTGCCTCACGCTAAGGCTTGAAGAGCCCTGCTGAAGCGAAAGCGTGTTGCAGTTGGCATCAGCTCGTATTCGCAGTTCTGCTTTACTTTAACGTTTCTACACATTTCCAGACACTTAGGACCCTCGTGTGGGCACCCCATTGCCTACAAATACAGTGAGTACCAGCAGGCTCCACTGCCCTTCTAAGAAACATCCAGGCCGTAAGCCTTTCCAAGTCACTCTATGTATTCAGAGAGTAGGGCAATACACTGCACCCTTCCTTGGGAACGCTAGATGTCCTCAGCACACCAACAGCTCCAGGGATTCTGTTCTCTCATGTCCTACATGCCATGGAAGTCTCCCTCATTGTCCTCATTTGAGCTGCACTTAGAAACACAATCTGCTTCGCCTTTCTTCTAGGAACTCACACTCAAGGACACCATACCTACAGGAGAAAGGAGGCTTGCATTCCTACTGCAACGAAAGCACAGTTTTCCTGTTACACTGCAGGATTTAAATAGGCTAAGGCACGATAGCCTACATAGAGCATTTCCAATTTGCGGGAGTTCGCTACATGCAGAACACTTTTTGAAGAAAAGTTGATTCAGGCAAGGGACCAGGGTGTAGCTGGAGTCTCTTTTGACTTGTTGGAAATCAGAAGGGTTTAGACTTCGTGTTCACCGGAAAAGATGACCTGATGGCACAAGCCTTGTTTCCCATATTAAAAGCTCTATTCAGGTTGCCCTGAAACTACCTAAATAACTCTATTTCTGACTGGCCTCTAGTCACTGTAGTTACCCTCTGCAACGAAAAGATTTCTCTAAAGAAGTACGATGCTTCCATAGCATGGGTGGTAGCTCATCCTGTCAGGCCCTAGAGCTAAAGGGAAACTTGACGTGAGTACTTGCCTCACGCTAAGGCCTGAAGAGCCCTGCGGAAGCGAAAGCGTGTTGCAGTTTCCATTAGCTCGTATTCGCAGTTCTGCTTTACTTTAACGTTTCTGCACTTTTGCAGACACTTAGGACCCTCGTGTGGGCACCCCACTGCCTACAAATACAGTGAGTACCAGCAGGTTCCACTGCCGTTCTAAGAAACTTCCAGGCCGTAAGTCTTTCCAAGTCACTCTGCATTCGGAGAGCAGGGCAATACACTGCACCCTTCCTTGGGAACGCTAGATGTCCTCAGCACACCAACAGCTCCAGGGATTCTGTTCTCTCATGTCCTACATGCCATGGAAGTCTGCCTCATTGTCCTCACTTGAGCTGCACTTAGCAACACATTCTGCTTCGCCTTTCTTCTAGGAACTCACACTCAAGGACCCCATACCTACAGGAGAAAGGAGGCTTGCGTTCCTACTGCAACCAAAGCACAGTTGTTCCTGTTACACTGCAGCATTGTGAATAGGCTAAAGACCGATAGCCTACTTAGAGTGTTCCAAGAATGAGTGAGTTCGCTACATGCAGAACACTTTGGGAAGAAAAGTTGATTCAGGCAAGGGAACACGGTGTAGCTAGAGTCTCTTTTGACTTGTTGGAAATCAGAAGGATTTAGACTTCGTGTTCACCGGAAAAGAAGACCTGATGGCACAAGCCTTGTTTCCCATATTAAAAGCTCTATTCAGGTTGCCCTGAAACTACCTAAATAACTCTATTTCTGACTGGCCTCTAGTCACTGTAGTTACCCTCTGGAACGAAAAGATTTCTCTAAAGAAGTACGATGCTTCCATAGCATGGGTGGTAGCTCATCCTGTCAGGCTCTAGAGCTAAAGGGAAACTTGACGTGAGTACTTGCCTCACGCTAAGGCCTGAAGAGCCCTGCGGAAGCGAAAGCATGTTGCAGTTTCCTTTAGCTCGTATTCGCAGTTCTGCTTTACTTTAACGTTTCTACACTTTTGCAGACACTTAGGACCCTCGTGTGGGCACCCCATTGCCTACAAATACAGTGAGTACCAGCAGGCTCCACTGCCCTTCTAAGAAACATCCAGGCCGTAAGCCTTTCCAAGTCACTCTATGTATTCAGAGAGTAGGGCAATACACTGCACCCTTCCTTGGGAAAGCTAGATGTCCTCAGCACACCAACAGCTCCAGGGATTCTGTTCTCTCACGTCCTACATGCCAAGGAAATCTGCCTCATTGTCTTCATTTGACTGCATTTAGAATCACAATCTGCTTCGTCGTCCTTCCAGGAACTCACACTCAAGGATCCCATACCTACAGGAGAAAGGAGGCTTGCATTCCTACTGCAACGAAAGCACAGTTTTCCTGTTACACTGCAGGATTTAAATAGGCTAAGGACCGATTGCTTACATAGAGCATTTCAAATTTGAGGGAGTTCGCTACATGCAGAACACTTTGGGAAGAAAAGTTGATTCAGGCAAGGGACCAGGGTAGAGCTAGAGTCTCTTTTGACTTCTTAGAAATCAGAAGGCTTCAGGCTGATGGTTCACCGGCAAAGAAACCTGATGGCACGAGCCTTGCTTTCCCTTATTAAAAGCTCTTAGTCATGCTGCCCTGAAGCTACATAAATAACTCTCTTTTTGACTGGCCTCTAGTCACTGTAGTTACCCTCTGGAATAAAAAGCAGTTTTCTCTAAGGAAACACGGTGCTTCCATAGTATGGGTGGGAGCTCATCTTATCAGGCTCTAGAGCTAAAGGGAAACTTGACGTGAGTACTTGCCTCACGCTAAGGCCTGAAGAGCTCTGCTGAAGCGAAAGCGTGTTGCAGTTTCCATTAGCTAGTATTCGCAGTTCTGCTTTACTTTAACGTTTCTCCGCTTTTCCAGACACTTAGGACCCTCGTTTGGGCACCCCATTGCCTACAAATACAGTGAGTACCAGCAGGCTCCACTGCCCTTCTAAGAAACATCCAGGCCGTAAGCCTTTCCAAGTCAGTCTATGTATTCAGAGACTAGGGCAATACACTGCACCCTTCCTTGGGAAAGCCAGATGTCCTCAGCACACCAACAGCTCCAGGATTCTGTTCTCTCACGTCCTACATGCCATGGAAGTCTGCCACATTGTCCTCATTTGAGCTGCACTTAGAAACACAATCTGCTTCGCCTTTCTTCTAGGAACTCACACCCAAGGACCCCATACCTACAGTAGAAACGAGGCTTGCATTCCTACTGCAACGAAACCACTGTTTTCCTGTTACACTGCAGGATTTTGAATAGGCTATGGACCGATAGCCTACTCAAAGTGTTCCAAGGATGAGTGAGTTCGCTACATGCAGAACACTTTGGGAAGTAATGTTGATTCAGGCAAGGGAACAGGGTGTAGCTGGAGTCTCTTTTGACTTGTTGGAAATCAGAATGGTTTAGACTTCGTGTTCACCGGAAAAGATGACCTGATGGCACAAGCCTTGTTTCCCATATTAAAAGCTCTATTCAGGTTGCCCTGAAACTACCTAAATAACTCTATTTCTGACTGGCCTCTAGTCACTGTAGTTACCCTCTGGAACGAAAAGATTTCTCTAAAGAAGTACGATGCTTCCATAGCATGGGTGGTAGCTCATCCTGTCAGGCTCTAGAGCTAAAGGGAAACTTGACGTGAGTACTTGCCTCACGCTAAGGCCTGAAGAGCCCTGCGGAAGCGAAAGCGTGTTGCAGTTTCCATTAGCTCGTATTCGCAGTTCTGCTTTACTTTAACGTTTCTACACTTTTGCAGACACTTAGGACCCTCGTGTGGGCACCCCACTGCCTACAAATACAGTGAGTACCAGCAGGTTCCACTGCCCTTCTAAGAAACTTCCAGGCCGTAAGTCTTTCCAAGTCACTCTGCATTCAGAGAGCAGGGCAATACACTGCACCCTTCCTTGGGAAAGCTACATGTCCTCAGCACACCAACAGCTCCAGGGATTCTGTTCTCTCACGTCCTACATGCCATGGAAGTCTGCCTCATTGTCCTCACTTGAGCTGCACTTAGCAACACAATCTGCTTCGCCTTGCTTCTAGGAACTCACACTCAAGGACCCCATACCTACAGGAGAAAGGAGGCTTGCGTTCCTACTGCAACCAAAGCAGAGTTGTTCCTGTTACACTGCAGTATTGTGAATAGGCTAAGGACCGATAGCCTACTTAGAGTGTTCCAAGGATGAGTGAGTTCGCTACATGCAGAACACTTTGGGAAGAAAAGTTGATTCAGGCAAGGGAACAGGGTGTAGCTGGTGTCTCTTTTGACTTGTTGGAAATCAGAAGGATTCAGACTTCGTGTTCACCGAAAAAGAAGACCTGATGGCACAAGCCTTGTTTCCCATATTAAAAGCTCTATTCAGGTTGCCCTGAAACTACCTAAATAACTCTATTTCTGACTGGCCTCTAGTCACTGTAGTTACCCTCTGGAACGAAAAGGTTTCTCTACAGAAGTACGATGCTTCCATAGCATGGGTGGTAGCTCATCCTGTCAGGCTCTAGAGCTAAAGGGAAACTTGACGTGAGTACTTGCCTCACGCTAAGGGCTGAAGAGCCCTGCGGAAGCGAAAGCGTGTTGCAGTTTCCATTAGCTCGTATTCGCAGTTCTGCTTTACTTTAACATTTCTACACTTTTGCAGACACTTAGGACCCTCGTGTGGGCAGCCCATTGCCTACAAATACAGTGAGTACCAGCAGGCTCCACTGCCCTTCTAAGAAACATCCAGGCCGTAAGCCTTTCCAAGTCACTCTATGTATTCAGAGAGTAGGGCAATACACTGCACCCTTCCTTGGGAACGCTAGATGTCCTCAGCACACCAACAGCTCCAGGGATTCTGTTCTCTCATGTCCTACATGCCATGGAAGTCTCCCTCATTGTCCTCATTTGATCTGCACTTAGAAACACAATCTGCTTCGCCTTTCTTCTAGGAACTCACACTCAAGGACACCATACCTACAGGAGAAAGGAGGCTTGCATTCCTACTGCAACGAAAGCACAGTTTTCCTGTTACACTGCAGGATTTAAATAGGCTAAGGACCGATTGCTTACATAGAGCATTTCAAATTTGAGGGAGTTCGCTACATGCAGAACACTTTGGGAAGAAAAGTTGATTCAGGCAAGAGACCAGGGTAGAGCTAGAGTCTCTTTGGACTTGTTAGAAATCAGAAGGCTTCAGGCTGATGGTTCACCGGCAAAGAAACCTGATGGCACGAGCCTTGCTTTCCCTTATTAAAAGCTCTTAGTGATGCTGCCCTGAAGCTACCTAAATAACTCTCTTTTTGACTGGCCTCTAGTCACTGTAGTTAGCCCTCCGGAAGAAAAAGCAGTTTTCTCTAAGGAAACACGGTGCTTCCATAGTATGGGTGGGAGCTCATCTTATCAGGCTCTAGAGCTAAAGGGAAACTTGACGTGAGTACTTGCCTCACGCTAAGGCCTGAAGAGCTCTGCTGAAGCGAAAGCGTGTTGCAGTTTCCATTAGCTAGTATTCGCAGTTCTGCTTTACTTTAACGTTTCTCCGCTTTTCCAGACACTTAGGACCCTCGTTTGGGCACCCCATTGCCTACAAATACAGTGAGTACCAGCAGGCTCCACTGCCCTTCAAAGAAACATCCAGGCCGTAAGCCTTTCCAAGTCAGTCTATGTATTCAGAGACTAGGGCAATACACTGCACCCTTCCTTGGGAAAGCCAGATGTCCTCAGCACACCAACAGCTCCAGGATTCTGTTCTCTCACGTCCTACATGCCATGGAAGTCTGCCACATTGTCCTCATTTGAGCTGCACTTAGAAACACAATCTGCTTCGCCTTTCTTCTAGGAACTCACACCCAAGGACCCAATACCTACAGTAGAAACGAGGCTTGCATTCCTACTGCAACGAAACCACTGTTTTCCTGTTACACTGCAGGATTTTGAATAGGCTAAGGACCGATAGCCTACTCAAAGTGTTCCAAGGATGAGTGAGTTCGCTACATGCAGAACACTTTGGGAAGTAATGTTGATTCAGGCAAGGGAACAGGGTGTAGCTGGAGTCTCTTTTGACTTGTTGGAAATCAGAAGGGTTTAGACTTCGTGTTCACCGGAAAAGATGACCTGATGGCACAAGCCTTGTTTCCCATATTAAAAGCTCTATTCAGGTTGCCGTGAAACTACCTAAATAACTCTATTTCTGACTGGCCTCTAGTCACTGTAGTTACCCTCTGGAACGAAAAGATTTCTCTAAAGAAGTACGATGCTTCCATAGCATGGGTGGTAGCTCATCCTGTCAGGCTCTAGAGCTAAAGGGAAACTTGACGTGAGTACTTGCCTCACGCTAAGGCCTGAAGAGCCCTGCGGAAGCGAAAGCGTGTTGCAGTTTCCATTAGCTCGTATTCGCAGTTCTGCTTTACTTTAACGTTTCTACACTTTTGCAGACACTTAGGACCCTCGTGTGGGCACCCCACTGCCTACAAATACAGTGAGTACCAGCAGGTTCCACTGCCCTTCTAAGAAACTTCCAGGCCGTAAGTCTTTCCAAGTCACTCTGCATTCAGAGAGCAGGGCAATACACTGCACCCTTCCTTGGGAAAGCTACATGTCCTCAGCACACCAACAGCTCCAGGGATTCTGTTCTCTCACGTCCTACATGCCATGGAAGTCTGCCTCATTGTCCTCACTTGAGCTGCACTTAGCAACACAATCTGCTTCGCCTTTCTTCTAGGAACTCACACTCAAGGACCCCATACCTACAGGAGAAAGGAGGCTTGCGTTCCTACTGCAACCAAAGCACAGTTGTTCCTGTTACACTGCAGTATTGTGAATAGGCTAAGGACCGATAGCCTACTTAGAGTGTTCCAAGGATGAGTGAGTTCGCTACATGCAGAACACTTTGGGAAGAAAAGTTGATTCAGGCAAGGGAACAGGGTGTAGCTGGTGTCTCTTTTGACTTGTTGGAAATCAGAAGGATTCAGACTTCGTGTTCACCGGAAAAGAAGACCTGATGGCACAAGCCTTGTTTCCCATATTAAAAGCTCTATTCAGGTTGCCCTGAAACTACCTAAATAACTCTATTTCTGACTGGCCTCTAGTCACTGTAGTTACCCTCTGGAACGAAAAGGTTTCTCTACAGAAGTACGATGCTCCCATAGCATGGGTGGTAGCTCATCCTGTCAGGCTCTAGAGCTAAAGGGAAACTTGACGTGAGTACTTGCCTCACGCTAAGGGCTGAAGAGCCCTGCGGAAGCGAAAGCGTGTTGCAGTTTCCATTAGCTCGTATTCGCAGTTCTGCTTTACTTTAACATTTCTACACTTTTGCAGACACTTAGGACCCTCGTGTGGGCACCCCATTGCCTACAAATACAGTGAGTACCAGCAGGCTCCACTGCCCTTCTAAGAAACATCCAGGCCGTAAGCCTTTCCAAGTCACTCTATGTATTCAGAGAGTAGGGCAATACACTGCACCCTTCCTTGGGAAAGCTAGATGTCCTCAGCACACCAACAGCTCCAGGGATTCTGTTCTCTCACGTCCTACATGCCAAGGAAATCTGCCTCATTGTCTTCATTTGACTGCACTTAGAATCACAATCTGCTTCGTCGTCCTTCCAGGAACTCACACTCAAGGATCCCATACCTACAGGAGAAAGGAGGCTTGCATTCCTTCTGCAACCAAAGCACAGTTGTTCCTGTTACCCTGCAGGATTTTAGAATAGGCTAAGGCCCGATAGCCTACATAGAGCATTTCCAATTTGCGGGAGTTCGCTATATGCAGAACACTTTGTGAAGAAAAGTTGATTCAGGCAAGGGACCAGGGTAGAGCTAGAGTCTCTTTGGACTTGTTAGAAATCAGAAGGCTTCAGGCTGATTGTTCACCGGCAAAGAAGACCTGATGGCACAAGCCTTGCTTTCCTTTATTAAAAGCTCTTAGTCATGTTGCCCTGAAGCTACCTAAATAACTCTATTTCTGATGGCCTCTAGTCACTGTAGTTAACCCTCTGGAAGAAAAAGCAGTTTTCTCTAAGGAAACACGGTGCTTCCATAGTATGGGTGGGAGCTCATCTTATCAGGCTCTAGAGCTAAAGGGAAACTTGACGTGAGTACTTGCCTCACGCTAAGGCCTGAAGAGCTCTGCTGAAGCGAAAGCGTGTTGCAGTTTCCATTAGCTAGTATTCGCAGTTCTGCTTTACTTTAACGTTTCTCCGCTTTTGCAGACACTTAGGACCCTCGTGTGGGCACCCCATTGCCTACAAATACAGTGAGTACCAGCAGGCTCCACTGCCCTTCTAAGAAACATCCAGGCCGTAAGCCTTTCCAAGTCACTCTATGTATTCAGAGAGTAGGGCAATACACTGCACCCTTCCTTGGGAACGCTAGATGTCCTCAGCACACCAACAGCTCCAGGGATTCTGTTCTCTCATGTCCTACATGCCATGGAAGTCTCCCTCATTGTCCTCATTTGAGCTGCACTTAGAAACACAATCTGCTTCGCCTTTCTTCTAGGAACTCACACTCAAGGACACCATACCTACAGGAGAAAGGAGGCTTGCATTCCTACTGCAACGAAAGCACAGTTTTCCTGTTACACTGCAGGATTTAAATAGGCTAAGGACCGATTGCTTACATAGAGCATTTCAAATTTGAGGGAGTTCGCTACATGCAGAACACTTTGGGAAGAAAAGTTGATTCAGGCAAGGGACCAGGGTAGAGCTAGAGTCTCTTTGGACTTGTTAGAAATCAGAAGGCTTCAGGCTGATGGTTCACCGGCAAAGAAACCTGATGGCACGAGCCTTGCTTTCCCTTATTAAAAGCTCTTAGTGATGCTGCCCTGAAGCTACCTAAATAACTCTCTTTTTGACTGGCCTCTAGTCACTGTAGTTAGCCCTCTGGAAGAAAAAGCAGTTTTCTCTAAGGAAACACGGTGCTTCCATAGTATGGGTGGGAGCTCATCTTATCAGGCTCTAGAGCTAAAGGGAAACTTGACGTGAGTACTTGCCTCACGCTAAGGCCTGAAGAGCTCTGCTGAAGCGAAAGCGTGTTGCAGTTTCCATTAGCTAGTATTCGCAGTTCTGCTTTACTTTAACGTTTCTCCGCTTTTCCAGACACTTAGGACCCTCGTTTGGGCACCCCATTGCCTACAAATACAGTGAGTACCAGCAGGCTCCACTGCCCTTCAAAGAAACATCCAGGCCGTAAGCCTTTCCAAGTCAGTCTATGTATTCAGAGACTAGGGCAATACACTGCACCCTTCCTTGGGAAAGCCAGATGTCCTCAGCACACCAACAGCTCCAGGATTCTGTTCTCTCACGTCCTACATGCCATGGACGTCTGCCACATTGTCCTCATTTGAGCTGCACTTAGAAACACAATCTGCTTCGCCTTTCTTCTAGGAACTCACACCCAAGGACCCCATACCTACAGTAGAAACGAGGCTTGCATTCCTACTGCAACGAAACCACTGTTTTCCTGTTACACTGCAGGATTTTGAATAGGCTAAGGACCGATAGCCTACTCAAAGTGTTCCAAGGATGAGTGAGTTCGCTACATGCAGAACACTTTGGGAAGTAATGTTGATTCAGGCAAGGGAACAGGGTGTAGCTGGAGTCTCTTTTGACTTGTTGGAAATCAGAAGGGTTTAGACTTCGTGTTCACCGGAAAAGATGACCTGATGGCACAAGCCTTGTTTCCCATATTAAAAGCTCTATTCAGGTTGCCCTGAAACTACCTAAATAACTCTATTTCTGACTGGCCTCTAGTCACTGTAGTTACCCTCTGGAACGAAAAGATTTCTCTAAAGAAGTACGATGCTTCCATAGCATGGGTGGTAGCTCATCCTGTCAGGCTCTAGAGCTAAAGGGAAACTTGACGTGAGTACTTGCCTCACGCTAAGGCCTGAAGAGCCCTGCGGAAGCGAAAGCGTGTTGCAGTTTCCATTAGCTCGTATTCGCAGTTCTGCTTTACTTTAACGTTTCTACACTTTTGCAGACACTTAGGACCCTCGTGTGGGCACCCCACTGCCTACAAATACAGTGAGTACCAGCAGGTTCCACTGCCCTTCTAAGAAACTTCCAGGCCGTAAGTCTTTCCAAGTCACTCTGCATTCAGAGAGCAGGGCAATACACTGCACCCTTCCTTGGGAAAGCTACATGTCCTCAGCACACCAACAGCTCCAGGGATTCTGTTCTCTCACGTCCTACATGCCATGGAAGTCTGCCTCATTGTCCTCACTTGAGCTGCACTTAGCAACACAATCTGCTTCGCCTTTCTTCTAGGAACTCACACTCAAGGACCCCATACCTACAGGAGAAAGGAGGCTTGCGTTCCTACTGCAACCAAAGCACAGTTGTTCCTGTTACACTGCAGTATTGTGAATAGGCTAAGGACCGATAGCCTACTTAGAGTGTTCCAAGGATGAGTGAGTTCGCTACATGCAGAACACTTTGGGAAGAAAAGTTGATTCAGGCAAGGGAACAGGGTGTAGCTGGTGTCTCTTTTGACTTGTTGGAAATCAGAAGGATTCAGACTTCGTGTTCACCGGAAAAGAAGACCTGATGGCACAAGCCTTGTTTCCCATATTAAAAGCTCTATTCAGGTTGCCCTGAAACTACCTAAATAACTCTATTTCTGACTGGCCTCTAGTCACTGTAGTTACCCTCTGGAACGAAAAGGTTTCTCTACAGAAGTACGATGCTTCCATAGCATGGGTGGTAGCTCATCCTGTCAGGCTCTAGAGCTAAAGGGAAACTTGACGTGAGTACTTGCCTCACGCTAAGGGCTGAAGAGCCCTGCGGAAGCGAAAGCGTGTTGCAGTTTCCATTAGCTCGTATTCGCAGTTCTGCTTTACTTTAACATTTCTACACTTTTGCAGACACTTAGGACCCTCGTGTGGGCACCCCATTGCCTACAAATACAGTGAGTACCAGCAGGCTCCACTGCCCTTCTAAGAAACATCCAGGCCGTAAGCCTTTCCAAGTCACTCTATGTATTCAGAGAGTAGGGCAATACACTGCACCCTTCCTTGGGAACGCTAGATGTCCTCAGCACACCAACAGCTCCAGGGATTCTGTTCTCTCATGTCCTACATGCCATGGAAGTCTCCCTCATTGTCCTCATTTGAGCTGCACTTAGAAACACAATCTGCTTCGCCTTTCTTCTAGGAACTCACACTCAAGGACACCATACCTACAGGAGAAAGGAGGCTTGCATTCCTACTGCAACGAAAGCACAGTTTTCCTGTTACACTGCAGGATTTAAATAGGCTAAGGACCGATTGCTTACATAGAGCATTTCAAATTTGAGGGAGTTCGCTACATGCAGAACACTTTGGGAAGAAAAGTTGATTCAGGCAAGGGACCAGGGTAGAGCTAGAGTCTCTTTGGACTTGTTAGAAATCAGAAGGCTTCAGGCTGATGGTTCACCGGCAAAGAAACCTGATGGCACGAGCCTTGCTTTCCCTTATTAAAAGCTCTTAGTGATGCTGCCCTGAAGCTACCTAAATAACTCTCTTTTTGACTGGCCTCTAGTCACTGTAGTTAGCCCTCTGGAAGAAAAAGCAGTTTTCTCTAAGGAAACACGGTGCTTCCATAGTATGGGTGGGAGCTCATCTTATCAGGCTCTAGAGCTAAAGGGAAACTTGACGTGAGTACTTGCCTCACGCTAAGGCCTGAAGAGCTCTGCTGAAGCGAAAGCGTGTTGCAGTTTCCATTAGCTAGTATTCGCAGTTCTGCTTTACTTTAACGTTTCTCCGCTTTTCCAGACACTTAGGACCCTCGTTTGGGCACCCCATTGCCTACAAATACAGTGAGTACCAGCAGGCTCCACTGCCCTTCAAAGAAACATCCAGGCCGTAAGCCTTTCCAAGTCAGTCTATGTATTCAGAGACTAGGGCAATACACTGCACCCTTCCTTGGGAAAGCCAGATGTCCTCAGCACACCAACAGCTCCAGGATTCTGTTCTCTCACGTCCTACATGCCATGGACGTCTGCCACATTGTCCTCATTTGAGCTGCACTTAGAAACACAATCTGCTTCGCCTTTCTTCTAGGAACTCACACCCAAGGACCCCATACCTACAGTAGAAACGAGGCTTGCATTCCTACTGCAACGAAACCACTGTTTTCCTGTTACACTGCAGGATTTTGAATAGGCTAAGGACCGATAGCCTACTCAAAGTGTTCCAAGGATGAGTGAGTTCGCTACATGCAGAACACTTTGGGAAGTAATGTTGATTCAGGCAAGGGAACAGGGTGTAGCTGGAGTCTCTTTTGACTTGTTGGAAATCAGAAGGGTTTAGACTTCGTGTTCACCGGAAAAGATGACCTGATGGCACAAGCCTTGTTTCCCATATTAAAAGCTCTATTCAGGTTGCCCTGAAACTACCTAAATAACTCTATTTCTGACTGGCCTCTAGTCACTGTAGTTACCCTCTGGAACGAAAAGATTTCTCTAAAGAAGTACGATGCTTCCATAGCATGGGTGGTAGCTCATCCTGTCAGGCTCTAGAGCTAAAGGGAAACTTGACGTGAGTACTTGCCTCACGCTAAGGCCTGAAGAGCCCTGCGGAAGCGAAAGCGTGTTGCAGTTTCCATTAGCTCGTATTCGCAGTTCTGCTTTACTTTAACGTTTCTACACTTTTGCAGACACTTAGGACCCTCGTGTGGGCACCCCACTGCCTACAAATACAGTGAGTACCAGCAGGTTCCACTGCCCTTCTAAGAAACTTCCAGGCCGTAAGTCTTTCCAAGTCACTCTGCATTCAGAGAGCAGGGCAATACACTGCACCCTTCCTTGGGAAAGCTACATGTCCTCAGCACACCAACAGCTCCAGGGATTCTGTTCTCTCACGTCCTACATGCCATGGAAGTCTGCCTCATTGTCCTCACTTGAGCTGCACTTAGCAACACAATCTGCTTCGCCTTTCTTCTAGGAACTCACACTCAAGGACCCCATACCTACAGGAGAAAGGAGGCTTGCGTTCCTACTGCAACCAAAGCACAGTTGTTCCTGTTACACTGCAGTATTGTGAATAGGCTAAGGACCGATAGCCTACTTAGAGTGTTCCAAGGATGAGTGAGTTCGCTACATGCAGAACACTTTGGGAAGAAAAGTTGATTCAGGCAAGGGAACAGGGTGTAGCTGGTGTCTCTTTTGACTTGTTGGAAATCAGAAGGATTCAGACTTCGTGTTCACCGGAAAAGAAGACCTGATGGCACAAGCCTTGTTTCCCATATTAAAAGCTCTATTCAGGTTGCCCTGAAACTACCTAAATAACTCTATTTCTGACTGGCCTCTAGTCACTGTAGTTACCCTCTGGAACGAAAAGGTTTCTCTACAGAAGTACGATGCTTCCATAGCATGGGTGGTAGCTCATCCTGTCAGGCTCTAGAGCTAAAGGGAAACTTGACGTGAGTACTTGCCTCACGCTAAGGGCTGAAGAGCCCTGCGGAAGCGAAAGCGTGTTGCAGTTTCCATTAGCTCGTATTCGCAGTTCTGCTTTACTTTAACATTTCTACACTTTTGCAGACACTTAGGACCCTCGTGTGGGCACCCCATTGCCTACAAATACAGTGAGTACCAGCAGGCTCCACTGCCCTTCTAAGAAACATCCAGGCCGTAAGCCTTTCCAAGTCACTCTATGTATTCAGAGAGTAGGGCAATACACTGCACCCTTCCTTGGGAAAGCTAGATGTCCTCAGCACACCAACAGCTCCAGGGATTCTGTTCTCTCACGTCCTACATGCCAAGGAAATCTGCCTCATTGTCTTCATTTGACTGCACTTAGAATCACAATCTGCTTCGTCGTCCTTCCAGGAACTCACACTCAAGGATCCCATACCTACAGGAGAAAGGAGGCTTGCATTCCTTCTGCAACCAAAGCACAGTTGTTCCTGTTACCCTGCAGGATTTTAGAATAGGCTAAGGCCCGATAGCCTACATAGAGCATTTCCAATTTGCGGGAGTTCGCTACATGCAGAACACTTTGTGAAGAAAAGTTGATTCAGGCAAGGGACCAGGGTAGAGCTAGAGTCTCTTTGGACTTGTTAGAAATCAGAAGGCTTCAGGCTGATTGTTCACCGGCAAAGAAGACCTGATGGCACAAGCCTTGCTTTCCTTTATTAAAAGCTCTTAGTCATGTTGCCCTGAAGCTACCTAAATAACTCTATTTCGGATGGCCTCTAGTCACTGTAGTTAACCCTCTGGAAGAAAAAGCAGTTTTCTCTAAGGAAACACGGTGCTTCCATAGTATGGGTGGGAGCTCATCTTATCAGGCTCTAGAGCTAAAGGGAAACTTGACGTGAGTACTTGCCTCACGCTAAGGCCTGAAGAGCTCTGCTGAAGCGAAAGCGTGTTGCAGTTTCCATTAGCTAGTATTCGCAGTTCTGCTTTACTTTAACGTTTCTCCGCTTTTCCAGACACTTAGGACCCTCGTTTGGGCACCCCATTGCCTACAAATATAGTGAGTACCAGCAGGCTCCACTGCCCTTCAAAGAAACATCCAGTCCGTAAGCCTTTCCAAGTCAGTCTATGTATTCAGAGACTAGGGCAATACACTGCACCCTTCCTGGGAAAGCCAGATGTCCTCAGCACACCAACAGCTCCAGGATTCTGTTCTCTCACGTCCTACATGCCATGGACGTCTGCCACATTGTCCTCATTTGAGCTGCACTTAGAAACACAATCTGCTTCGCCTTTCTTCTAGGAACTCACACCCAAGGACCCCATACCTACAGTAGAAACGAGGCTTGCATTCCTACTGCAACGAAACCACTGTTTTCCTGTTACACTGCAGGATTTTGAATAGGCTAAGGACCGATAGCCTACTCAAAGTGTTCCAAGGATGAGTGAGTTCGCTACATGCAGAACACTTTGGGAAGTAATGTTGATTCAGGCAAGGGAACAGGGTGTAGCTGGAGTCTCTTTTGACTTGTTGGAAATCAGAAGGGTTTAGACTTCGTGTTCACCGGAAAAGATGACCTGATGGCACAAGCCTTGTTTCCCATATTAAAAGCTCTATTCAGGTTGCCCTGAAACTACCTAAATAACTCTATTTCTGACTGGCCTCTAGTCACTGTAGTTACCCTCTGGAACGAAAAGATTTCTCTAAAGAAGTACGATGCTTCCATAGCATGGGTGGTAGCTCATCCTGTCAGGCTCTAGAGCTAAAGGGAAACTTGACGTGAGTACTTGCCTCACGCTAAGGCCTGAAGAGCCCTGCGGAAGCGAAAGCGTGTTGCAGTTTCCATTAGCTCGTATTCGCAGTTCTGCTTTACTTTAACGTTTCTACACTTTTGCAGACACTTAGGACCCTCGTGTGGGCACCCCACTGCCTACAAATACAGTGAGTACCAGCAGGTTCCACTGCCCTTCTAAGAAACTTCCAGGCCGTAAGTCTTTCCAAGTCACTCTGCATTCAGAGAGCAGGGCAATACACTGCACCCTTCCTTGGGAAAGCTACATGTCCTCAGCACACCAACAGCTCCAGGGATTCTGTTCTCTCACGTCCTACATGCCATGGAAGTCTGCCTCATTGTCCTCACTTGAGCTGCACTTAGCAACACAATCTGCTTCGCCTTTCTTCTAGGAACTCACACTCAAGGACCCCATACCTACAGGAGAAAGGAGGCTTGCGTTCCTACTGCAACCAAAGCACAGTTGTTCCTGTTACACTGCAGTATTGTGAATAGGCTAAGGACCGATAGCCTACTTAGAGTGTTCCAAGGATGAGTGAGTTCGCTACATGCAGAACACTTTGGGAAGAAAAGTTGATTCAGGCAAGGGAACAGGGTGTAGCTGGTGTCTCTTTTGACTTGTTGGAAATCAGAAGGATTCAGACTTCGTGTTCACCGGAAAAGAAGACCTGATGGCACAAGCCTTGTTTCCCATATTAAAAGCTCTATTCAGGTTGCCCTGAAACTACCTAAATAACTCTATTTCTGACTGGCCTCTAGTCACTATAGTTACCCTCTGGAACGAAAAGGATTCTCTACAGAAGTACGATGCTTCCATAGCATGGGTGGTAGCTCATCCTGTCAGGCTCTAGAGCTAAAGGGAAACTTGACGTGAGTACTTGCCTCACGCTAAGGCCTGAAGAGCCCTGCGGAAGCGAAAGCGTGTTGCAGTTTCCATTAGCTCGTATTCGCAGTTCTGCTTTACTTTAACGTTTCTACACTTTTGCAGACACTTAGGACCCTCGTGTGGGCACCCCATTGCCTACAAATACAGTGAGTACCAGCAGGCTCCACTGCCCTTCTAAGAAACATCCAGGCCGTAAGCCTTTCCAAGTCACTCTATGTATTCAGAGAGTAGGGCAATACACTGCACCCTTCCTTGGGAAAGCTAGATGTCCTCAGCACACCAACAGCTCCAGGGATTCTGTTCTCTCACGTCCTACATGCCAAGGAAATCTGCCTCATTGTCTTCATTTGACTGCACTTAGAATCACAATCTGCTTCGTCGTCCTTCCAGGAACTCACACTCAAGGATCCCATACCTACAGGAGAAAGGAGGCTTGCATTCCTTCTGCAACCAAAGCACAGTTGTTCCTGTTACCCTGCAGGATTTTAGAATAGGCTAAGGCCCGATAGCCTACATAGAGCATTTCCAATTTGCGGGAGTTCGCTACATGCAGAACACTTTGTGAAGAAAAGTTGATTCAGGCAAGGGACCAGGGTAGAGCTAGAGTCTCTTTGGACTTGTTAGAAATCAGAAGGCTTCAGGCTGATTGTTCACCGGCAACGAAGACCTGATGGCACAAGCCTTGCTTTCCTTTATTAAAAGCTCTTAGTCATGTTGCCCTGAAGCTACCTAAATAACTCTATTTCGGATGGCCTCTAGTCACTGTAGTTAACCCTCTGGAAGAAAAAGCAGTTTTCTCTAAGGAAACACGGTGCTTCCATAGTATGGGTGGGAGCTCATCTTATCAGGCTCTAGAGCTAAAGGGAAACTTGACGTGAGTACTTGCCTCACGCTAAGGCCTGAAGAGCTCTGCTGAAGCGAAAGCGTGTTGCAGTTTCCATTAGCTAGTATTCGCAGTTCTGCTTTACTTTAACGTTTCTCCGCTTTTCCAGACACTTAGGACCCTCGTTTGGGCACCCCATTGCCTACAAATATAGTGAGTACCAGCAGGCTCCACTGCCCTTCAAAGAAACATCCAGTCCGTAAGCCTTTCCAAGTCAGTCTATGTATTCAGAGACTAGGGCAATACACTGCACCCTTCCTGGGAAAGCCAGATGTCCTCAGCACACCAACAGCTCCAGGATTCTGTTCTCTCACGTCCTACATGCCATGGACGTCTGCCACATTGTCCTCATTTGAGCTGCACTTAGAAACACAATCTGCTTCGCCTTTCTTCTAGGAACTCACACCCAAGGACCCCATACCTACAGTAGAAACGAGGCTTGCATTCCTACTGCAACGAAACCACTGTTTTCCTGTTACACTGCAGGATTTTGAATAGGCTAAGGACCGATAGCCTACTCAAAGTGTTCCAAGGATGAGTGAGTTCGCTACATGCAGAACACTTTGGGAAGTAATGTTGATTCAGGCAAGGGAACAGGGTGTAGCTGGAGTCTCTTTTGACTTGTTGGAAATCAGAAGGGTTTAGACTTCGTGTTCACCGGAAAAGATGACCTGATGGCACAAGCCTTGTTTCCCATATTAAAAGCTCTATTCAGGTTGCCCTGAAACTACCTAAATAACTCTATTTCTGACTGGCCTCTAGTCACTGTAGTTACCCTCTGGAACGAAAAGATTTCTCTAAAGAAGTACGATGCTTCCATAGCATGGGTGGTAGCTCATCCTGTCAGGCTCTAGAGCTAAAGGGAAACTTGACGTGAGTACTTGCCTCACGCTAAGGCCTGAAGAGCCCTGCGGAAGCGAAAGCGTGTTGCAGTTTCCATTAGCTCGTATTCGCAGTTCTGCTTTACTTTAACGTTTCTACACTTTTGCAGACACTTAGGACCCTCGTGTGGGCACCCCACTGCCTACAAATACAGTGAGTACCAGCAGGTTCCACTGCCCTTCTAAGAAACTTCCAGGCCGTAAGTCTTTCCAAGTCACTCTGCATTCAGAGAGCAGGGCAATACACTGCACCCTTCCTTGGGAAAGCTACATGTCCTCAGCACACCAACAGCTCCAGGGATTCTGTTCTCTCACGTCCTACATGCCATGGAAGTCTGCCTCATTGTCCTCACTTGAGCTGCACTTAGCAACACAATCTGCTTCGCCTTTCTTCTAGGAACTCACACTCAAGGACCCCATACCTACAGGAGAAAGGAGGCTTGCGTTCCTACTGCAACCAAAGCACAGTTGTTCCTGTTACACTGCAGTATTGTGAATAGGCTAAGGACCGATAGCCTACTTAGAGTGTTCCAAGGATGAGTGAGTTCGCTACATGCAGAACACTTTGGGAAGAAAAGTTGATTCAGGCAAGGGAACAGGGTGTAGCTGGTGTCTCTTTTGACTTGTTGGAAATCAGAAGGATTCAGACTTCGTGTTCACCGGAAAAGAAGACCTGATGGCACAAGCCTTGTTTCCCATATTAAAAGCTCTATTCAGGTTGCCCTGAAACTACCTAAATAACTCTATTTCTGACTGGCCTCTAGTCACTGTAGTTACCCTCTGGAACGAAAAGGTTTCTCTACAGAAGTACGATGCTTCCATAGCATGGGTGGTAGCTCATCCTGTCAGGCTCTAGAGCTAAAGGGAAACTTGACGTGAGTACTTGCCTCACGCTAAGGCCTGAAGAGCCCTGCGGAAGCGAAAGCGTGTTGCAGTTTCCATTAGCTCGTATTCGCAGTTCTGCTTTACTTTAACGTTTCTACACTTTTGCAGACACTTAGGACCCTCGTGTGGGCACCCCACTGCCTACAAATACAGTGAGTACCAGCAGGTTCCACTGCCCTTCTAAGAAACTTCCAGGCCGTAAGTCTTTCCAAGTCACTCTGCATTCAGAGAGCAGGGCAATACACTGCACCCTTCCTTGGGAAAGCTACATGTCCTCAGCACACCAACAGCTCCAGGGATTCTGTTCTCTCACGTCCTACATGCCATGGAAGTCTGCCTCATTGTCCTCACTTGAGCTGCACTTAGCAACACAATCTGCTTCGCCTTTCTTCTAGGAACTCACACTCAAGGACCCCATACCTACAGGAGAAAGGAGGCTTGCGTTCCTACTGCAACCAAAGCACAGTTGTTCCTGTTACACTGCAGTATTGTGAATAGGCTAAGGACCGATAGCCTACTTAGAGTGTTCCAAGGATGAGTGAGTTCGCTACATGCAGAACACTTTGGGAAGAAAAGTTGATTCAGGCAAGGGAACAGGGTGTAGCTGGTGTCTCTTTTGACTTGTTGGAAATCAGAAGGATTCAGACTTCGTGTTCACCGGAAAAGAAGACCTGATGGCACAAGCCTTGTTTCCCATATTAAAAGCTCTATTCAGGTTGCCCTGAAACTACCTAAATAACTCTATTTCTGACTGGCCTCTAGTCACTGTAGTTACCCTCTGGAACGAAAAGGTTTCTCTACAGAAGTACGATGCTTCCATAGCATGGGTGGTAGCTCATCCTGTCAGGCTCTAGAGCTAAAGGGAAACTTGACGTGAGTACTTGCCTCACGCTAAGGCCTGAAGAGCCCTGCGGAAGCGAAAGCGTGTTGCAGTTTCCATTAGCTCGTATTCGCAGTTCTGCTTTACTTTAACGTTTCTACACTTTTGCAGACACTTAGGACCCTCGTGTGGGCACCCCATTGCCTACAAATACAGTGAGTACCAGCAGGCTCCACTGCCCTTCTAAGAAACATCCAGGCCGTAAGCCTTTCCAAGTCACTCTATGTATTCAGAGAGTAGGGCAATACACTGCACCCTTCCTTGGGAAAGCTAGATGTCCTCAGCACACCAACAGCTCCAGGGATTCTGTTCTCTCACGTCCTACATGCCAAGGAAATCTGCCTCATTGTCTTCATTTGACTGCACTTAGAATCACAATCTGCTTCGTCGTCCTTCCAGGAACTCACACTCAAGGATCCCATACCTACAGGAGAAAGGAGGCTTGCATTCCTTCTGCAACCAAAGCACAGTTGTTCCTGTTACCCTGCAGGATTTTAGAATAGGCTAAGGCCCGATAGCCTACATAGAGCATTTCCAATTTGCGGGAGTTCGCTACATGCAGAACACTTTGTGAAGAAAAGTTGATTCAGGCAAGGGACCAGGGTAGAGCTAGAGTCTCTTTGGACTTGTTAGAAATCAGAAGGCTTCAGGCTGATTGTTCACCGGCAACGAAGACCTGATGGCACAAGCCTTGCTTTCCTTTATTAAAAGCTCTTAGTCATGTTGCCCTGAAGCTACCTAAATAACTCTATTTCTGATGGCCTCTAGTCACTGTAGTTAACCCTCTGGAAGAAAAAGCAGTTTTCTCTAAGGAAACACGGTGCTTCCATAGTATGGGTGGGAGCTCATCTTATCAGGCTCTAGAGCTAAAGGGAAACTTGACGTGAGTACTTGCCTCACGCTAAGGCCTGAAGAGCTCTGCTGAAGCGAAAGCGTGTTGCAGTTTCCATTAGCTAGTATTCGCAGTTCTGCTTTACTTTAACGTTTCTCCGCTTTTCCAGACACTTAGGACCCTCGTTTGGGCACCCCATTGCCTACAAATATAGTGAGTACCAGCAGGCTCCACTGCCCTTCAAAGAAACATCCAGTCCGTAAGCCTTTCCAAGTCAGTCTATGTATTCAGAGACTAGGGCAATACACTGCACCCTTCCTGGGAAAGCCAGATGTCCTCAGCACACCAACAGCTCCAGGATTCTGTTCTCTCACGTCCTACATGCCATGGACGTCTGCCACATTGTCCTCATTTGAGCTGCACTTAGAAACACAATCTGCTTCGCCTTTCTTCTAGGAACTCACACCCAAGGACCCCATACCTACAGTAGAAACGAGGCTTGCATTCCTACTGCAACGAAACCACTGTTTTCCTGTTACACTGCAGGATTTTGAATAGGCTAAGGACCGATAGCCTACTCAAAGTGTTCCAAGGATGAGTGAGTTCGCTACATGCAGAACACTTTGGGAAGTAATGTTGATTCAGGCAAGGGAACAGGGTGTAGCTGGAGTCTCTTTTGACTTGTTGGAAATCAGAAGGGTTTAGACTTCGTGTTCACCGGAAAAGATGACCTGATGGCACAAGCCTTGTTTCCCATATTAAAAGCTCTATTCAGGTTGCCCTGAAACTACCTAAATAACTCTATTTCTGACTGGCCTCTAGTCACTGTAGTTACCCTCTGGAACGAAAAGATTTCTCTAAAGAAGTACGATGCTTCCATAGCATGGGTGGTAGCTCATCCTGTCAGGCTCTAGAGCTAAAGGGAAACTTGACGTGAGTACTTGCCTCACGCTAAGGCCTGAAGAGCCCTGCGGAAGCGAAAGCGTGTTGCAGTTTCCATTAGCTCGTATTCGCAGTTCTGCTTTACTTTAACGTTTCTACACTTTTGCAGACACTTAGGACCCTCGTGTGGGCACCCCACTGCCTACAAATACAGTGAGTACCAGCAGGTTCCACTGCCCTTCTAAGAAACTTCCAGGCCGTAAGTCTTTCCAAGTCACTCTGCATTCAGAGAGCAGGGCAATACACTGCACCCTTCCTTGGGAAAGCTACATGTCCTCAGCACACCAACAGCTCCAGGGATTCTGTTCTCTCACGTCCTACATGCCATGGAAGTCTGCCTCATTGTCCTCACTTGAGCTGCACTTAGCAACACAATCTGCTTCGCCTTTCTTCTAGGAACTCACACTCAAGGACCCCATACCTACAGGAGAAAGGAGGCTTGCGTTCCTACTGCAAACAAAGCACAGTTGTTCCTGTTACACTGCAGTATTGTGAATAGGCTAAGGACCGATAGCCTACTTAGAGTGTTCCAAGGATGAGTGAGTTCGCTACATGCAGAACACTTTGGGAAGAAAAGTTGATTCAGGCAAGGGAACAGGGTGTAGCTGGTGTCTCTTTTGACTTGTTGGAAATCAGAAGGATTCAGACTTCGTGTTCACCGGAAAAGAAGACCTGATGGCACAAGCCTTGTTTCCCATATTAAAAGCTCTATTCAGGTTGCCCTGAAACTACCTAAATAACTCTATTTCTGACTGGCCTCTAGTCACTGTAGTTACCCTCTGGAACGAAAAGGTTTCTCTACAGAAGTACGATGCTTCCATAGCATGGGTGGTAGCTCATCCTGTCAGGCTCTAGAGCTAAAGGGAAACTTGACGTGAGTACTTGCCTCACGCTAAGGGCTGAAGAGCCCTGCGGAAGCGAAAGCGTGTTGCAGTTTCCATTAGCTCGTATTCGCAGTTCTGCTTTACTTTAACATTTCTACACTTTTGCAGACACTTAGGACCCTCGTGTGGGCACCCCATTGCCTACAAATACAGTGAGTACCAGCAGGCTCCACTGCCCTTCTAAGAAACATCCAGGCCGTAAGCCTTTCCAAGTCACTCTATGTATTCAGAGAGTAGGGCAATACACTGCACCCTTCCTTGGGAAAGCTAGATGTCCTCAGCACACCAACAGCTCCAGGGATTCTGTTCTCTCACGTCCTACATGCCAAGGAAATCTGCCTCATTGTCTTCATTTGACTGCACTTAGAATCACAATCTGCTTCGTCGTCCTTCCAGGAACTCACACTCAAGGATCCCATACCTACAGGAGAAAGGAGGCTTGCATTCCTTCTGCAACCAAAGCACAGTTGTTCCTGTTACCCTGCAGGATTTTAGAATAGGCTAAGGCCCGATAGCCTACATAGAGCATTTCCAATTTGCGGGAGTTCGCTACATGCAGAACACTTTGTGAAGAAAAGTTGATTCAGGCAAGGGACCAGGGTAGAGCTAGAGTCTCTTTGGACTTGTTAGAAATCAGAAGGCTTCAGGCTGATTGTTCACCGGCAAAGAAGACCTGATGGCACGAGCCTTGCTTTCCCTTATTAAAAGCTCTTAGTCATGTTGCCCTGAAGCTACCTAAATAACTCTCTTTTTGACTGGCCTCTAGTCACTGTAGTTAGCCCTCTGGAAGAAAAAGCAGTTTTCTCTAAGGAAACACGGTGCTTCCATAGTATGGGTGGGAGCTCATCTTATCAGGCTCTAGAGCTAAAGGGAAACTTGACGTGAGTACTTGCCACACGCTAAGGCCTGAAGAGCTCTGCTGAAGCGAAAGCGTGTTGCAGTTTCCATTAGCTAGTATTCGCAGTTCTGCTTTACTTTAACGTTTCTCCGCTTTTCCAGACACTTAGGACCCTCGTTTGGGCACCCCATTGCCTACAAATACAGTGAGTACCAGCAGGCTCCACTGCCCTTCAAAGAAACATCCAGGCCGTAAGCCTTTCCAAGTCAGTCTATGTATTCAGAGACTAGGGCAATACACTGCACCCTTCCTTGGGAAAGCCAGATGTCCTCAGCACACCAACAGCTCCAGGATTCTGTTCTCTCACGTCCTACATGCCATGGAAGTCTGCCACATTGTCCTCATTTGAGCTGCACTTAGAAACACAATCTGCTTCGCCTTTCTTCTAGGAACTCACACCCAAGGACCCCATACCTACAGGAGAAAGGAGGCTTGCATTCCTACTGCAACGAAAGCACAGTTTTCCTGTTACACTGCAGGATTTTGAATAGGCTAAGGACCGATAGCCTACTCAAAGTGTTCCAAGGATGAGTGAGTTCGCTACATGCAGAACACTTTGGGAAGTAATGTTGATTCAGGCAAGGGAACAGGGTGTAGCTGGAGTCTCTTTTGACTTGTTGGAAATCAGAAGGGTTTAGACTTCGTGTTCACCGGAAAAGATGACCTGATGGCACAAGCCTTGTTTCCCATATTAAAAGCTCTATTCAGGTTGCCCTGAAACTACCTAAATAACTCTATTTCTGACTGGCCTCTAGTCACTGTAGTTACCCTCTGGAACGAAAAGATTTCTCTACAGAAGTACGATGCTTCCATAGCATGGGTGGTAGCTCATCCTGTCAGGCTCTAGAGCTAAAGGGAAACTTGACGTGAGTACTTGCCTCACGCTAAGGCCTGAAGAGCCCTGCGGAAGCGAAAGCGTGTTGCAGTTTCCATTAGCTCGTATTCGCAGTTCTGCTTTACTTTAACGTTTCTACACTTTTGCAGACACTTAGGACCCTCGTGTGGGCACCCCACTGCCTACAAATACAGTGAGTACCAGCAGGTTCCACTGCCCTTCTAAGAAACTTCCAGGCCGTAAGTCTTTCCAAGTCACTCTGCATTCAGAGAGCAGGGCAATACACTGCACCCTTCCTTGGGAAAGCTACATGTCCTCAGCACACCAACAGCTCCAGGGATTCTGTTCTCTCACGTCCTACATGCCATGGAAGTCTGCCTCATTGTCCTCACTTGAGCTGCACTTAGCAACACAATCTGCTTCGCCTTTCTTCTAGGAACTCACACTCAAGGACCCCATACCTACAGGAGAAAGGAGGCTTGCGTTCCTACTGCAACCAAAGCACAGTTGTTCCTGTTACACTGCAGTATTGTGAATAGGCTAAGGACCGATAGCCTACTTAGAGTGTTCCAAGGATGAGTGAGTTCGCTACATGCAGAACACTTTGGGAAGAAAAGTTGATTCAGGCAAGGGAACAGGGTGTAGCTGGTGTCTCTTTTGACTTGTTGGAAATCAGAAGGATTCACACTTCGTGTTCACCGGAAAAGAAGACCTGATGGCACAAGCCTTGTTTCCCATATTAAAAGCTCTATTCAGGTTGCCCTGAAACTACCTAAATAACTCTATTTCTGACTGGCCTCTAGTCACTGTAGTTACCCTCTGGAACGAAAAGGTTTCTCTACAGAAGTACGATGCTTCCATAGCATGGGTGGTAGCTCATCCTGTCAGGCTCTAGAGCTAAAGGGAAACTTGACGTGAGTACTTGCCTCACGCTAAGGCCTGAAGAGCCCTGCGGAAGCGAAAGCGTGTTGCAGTTTCCATTAGCTCGTATTCGCAGTTCTGCTTTACTTTAACATTTCTACACTTTTGCAGACACTTAGGACCCTCGTGTGGGCACCCCATTGCCTACAAATACAGTGAGTACCAGCAGGCTCCACTGCCCTTCTAAGAAACATCCAGGCCGTAAGCCTTTCCAAGTCACTCTATGTATTCAGAGAGTAGGGCAATACACTGCACCCTTCCTTGGGAAAGCTAGATGTCCTCAGCACACCAACAGCTCCAGGGATTCTGTTCTCTCACGTCCTACATGCCAAGGAAATCTGCCTCATTGTCTTCATTTGACTGCACTTAGAATCACAATCTGCTTCGTCGTCCTTCCAGGAACTCACACTCAAGGATCCCATACCTACAGGAGAAAGGAGGCTTGCATTCCTTCTGCAACCAAAGCACAGTTGTTCCTGTTACCCTGCAGGATTTTAGAATAGGCTAAGGCCCGATAGCCTACATAGAGCATTTCCAATTTGCGGGAGTTCGCTACATGCAGAACACTTTGTGAAGAAAAGTTGATTCAGGCAAGGGACCAGGGTAGAGCTAGAGTCTCTTTGGACTTGTTAGAAATCAGAAGGCTTCAGGCTGATGGTTCACCGACAAAGAAGACCTGATGGCACAAGCCTTGCTTTCCTTTATTAAAAGCTCTTAGTCATGTTGCCCTGAAGCTACCTAAATAACTCTATTTCGGATGGCCTCTAGTCACTGTAGTTAACCCTCTGGAACAAAAAGCAGTTTTCTCTAAAGAAGCACGGTGCTTCCATAGCATGGGTGTTAGCTCATCCTGTCAGGCTCTAGAGCTAAAGGGAAACTTGACGTGAGTACTTGCCTCACGCTAAGGCTTGAAGAGCCCTGCTGAAGCGAAAGCGTGTTGCAGTTGGCATCAGCTCGTATTCGCAGTTCTGCTTTACTTTAACGTTTCTACACATTTCCAGACACTTAGGACCCTCGTGTGGGCACCCCATTGCCTACAAATACAGTGAGTACCAGCAGGCTCCACTGCCCTTCTAAGAAACATCCAGGCCGTAAGCCTTTCCAAGTCACTCTATGTATTCAGAGAGTAGGGCAATACACTGCACCCTTCCTTGGGAACGCTAGATGTCCTCAGCACACCAACAGCTCCAGGGATTCTGTTCTCTCACGTCCTACATGCCATGGAAGTCTCCCTCATTGTCCTCATTTGAGCTGCACTTAGAAACACAATCTGCTTCGCCTTTCTTCTAGGAACTCACACTCAAGGACACCATACCTACAGGAGAAAGGAGGCTTGCATTCCTACTGCAACGAAAGCACAGTTTTCCTGTTACACTGCAGGATTGAAATAGGCTAAGGACCGATTGCTTACATAGAGCATTTCAAATTTGAGGGAGTTCGTTACATGCAGAACACTTTGGGAAGAAAAGTTGATTCAGGCAAGGGACCAGGGTAGAGCTAGAGTCTCTTTTGACTTGTTAGAAATCAGAAGGCTTCAGGCTGATGGTTCACCGGCAAAGAAACCTGATGGCACGAGCCTTGCTTTCCCTTATTAAAAGCTCTTAGTGATGCTGCCCTGAAGCTACCTAAATAACTCTCTTTTTGACTGGCCTCTAGTCACTGTAGTTAGCCCTCTGGAAGAAAAAGCAGTTTTCTCTAAGGAAACACGGTGCTTCCATAGTATGGGTGGGAGCTCATCTTATCAGGCTCTAGAGCTAAAGGGAAACTTGACGTGAGTACTTGCCTCACGCTAAGGCCTGAAGAGCTCTGCTGAAGCGAAAGCGTGTTGCAGTTTCCATTAGCTAGTATTCGCAGTTCTGCTTTACTTTAACGTTTCTCCGCTTTTCCAGACACTTAGGACCCTCGTTTGGGCACCCCATTGCCTACAAATACAGTGAGTACCAGCAGGCTCCACTGCCCTTCAAAGAAACATCCAGGCCGTAAGCCTTTCCAAGTCAGTCTATGTATTCAGAGACTAGGGCAATACACTGCACCCTTTCTTGGGAAAGCCAGATGTCCTCAGCACACCAACAGCTCCAGGATTCTGTTCTCTCACGTCCTACATGCCATGGAAGTCTGCCACATTGTCCTCATTTGAGCTGCACTTAGAAACACAATCTGCTTCGCCTTTCTTCTAGGAACTCACACCCAAGGACCCCATACCTACAGTAGAAACGAGGCTTGCATTCCTACTGCAACGAAACCACTGTTTTCCTGTTACACTGCAGGATTTTGAATAGGCTAAGGACCGATAGCCTACTCAAAGTGTTCCAAGGATGAGTGAGTTCGCTACATGCAGAACACTTTGGGAAGTAATGTTGATTCAGGCAAGGGAACAGGGTGTAGCTGGAGTCTCTTTTGACTTGTTGGAAATCAGAAGGGTTTAGACTTCGTGTTCACCGGAAAAGAAGACCTGATGGCACAAGCCTTGTTTTCCATATTAAAAGCTCTATTCAGGTTGCCCTGAAACTACCTAAATAACTCTATTTCTGACTGGCCTCTAGTCACTGTAGTTACCCTCTGGAACGAAAAGATTTCTCTAAAGAAGTACGATGCTTCCATAGCATGGGTGGTAGCTCATCCTGTCAGGCTCTAGAGCTAAAGGGAAACTTGACTTCAGGACTTGCCTCACGCTAAGGCCTGAAGAGCCCTGCGGAAGCGAAAGCGTGTTGCAGTTTCCATTAGCTCGTATTCGCAGTTCTGCTTTACTTTAACGTTTCTACACTTTTGCAGACACTTAGGACCCTCGTGTGGGCACCCCACTGCCTACAAATACAGTGAGTACCAGCAGGTTCCACTGCCCTTCTAAGACACTTCCAGGCCGTAAGTCTTTCCAAGTCACTCTGCATTCAGAGAGCAGGGCAATACACTGCACCCTTCCTTGGGAAAGCTATATGTCCTCAGCACACCAACAGCTCCAGGGATTCTGTTCTCTCACGTCCTACATGCCATGGAAGTCTGCCTCATTGTCCTCACTTGAGCTGCACTTAGCAACACAATCTGCTTCGCCTTTCTTCTAGGAACTCACACTCAAGGACCCCATACCTACAGGAGAAAGGAGGCTTGCGTTCCTACTGCAACCAAAGCACAGTTGTTCCTGTTACACTGCAGTATTGTGAATAGGCTAAGGACCGATAGCCTACTTAGAGTGTTCCAAGGATGAGTGAGTTCGCTACATGCAGAACACTTTGGGAAGAAAGGTTGATTCAGGCAAGGGAACACGGTGTAGCTAGAGTCTCTTTTGACTTGTTGGAAATCAGAAGGATTTAGACTTCGTGTTCACCGGAAAAGAAGACCTGATGGCACAAGCCTTGTTTCCCATATTAAAATCTCTATTCAGGTTGCCCTGAAACTACCTAAATAACTCTATTTCTGACTGGCCTCTAGTCACTGTAGTTACCCTCTGGAACGATAAGCTTTCTCTACAGAAGTACGATGCTTCCATAGCATGGGTGGTAGCTCATCCTGTCAGGCTCTAGAGCTAAAGGGAAACTTGACGTGAGTACTTGCCTCACGCTAAGGCCTGAAGAGCCCTGCGGAAGCGAAAGCGTGTTGCAGTTTCCATTAGCTCGTATTCGCAGTTCTGCTTTACTTTAACGTTTCTACACTTTTGCAGACACTTAGGACCCTCGTGTGGGCACCCCATTGCCTACAAATACAGTGAGTACCAGCAGGCTCCACTGCCCTTCTAAGAAACATCCAGGCCGTAAACCTTTCCAAGTCACTCTATGTATTCAGAGAGTAGGGCAATACACTGCACCCTTCCTTGGGAAAGCTACATGTCCTCAGCACACCAACAGCTCCAGGGATTCTGTTCTCTCACGTCCTACATGCCAAGGAAATCTGCCTCATTGTCTTCATTTGACTGCACTTAGAATCACAATCTGCTTCGTCGTCCTTCCAGGAACTCACACTCAAGGATCCCATACCTACAGGAGAAAGGAGGCTTGCATTCCTTCTGCAACCAAAGCACAGTTGTTCCTGTTACCCTGCAGGATTTTAGAATAGGCTAAGGCCCGATAGCCTACATAGAGCATTTCCAATTTGCGGGAGTTCGCTACATGCAGAACACTTTTTGAAGAAAAGTTGATTCAGGCAAGGGACCAGGGTAGAGCTAGAGTCTCTTTGGACTTGTTAGAAATCAGAAGGCTTCAGGCTGATTGTTCACCGGCAAAGAAGACCTGATGGCACAAGCCTTGCTTTCCTTTATTAAAAGCTCTTAGTCATGTTGCCCTGAAGCTACCTAAATAACTCTATTTCGGATGGCCTCTAGTCACTGTAGTTAACCCTCTGGAACAAAAAGCAGTTTTCTCTAAAGAAGCTACGGTGCTTCCATAGCATGGGTGTTAGCTCATCCTGTCAGGCTCTAGAGCTAAAGGGAAACTTGACGTGAGTACTTGCCTCACGCTAAGGCTTGAAGAGCCCTGCTGAAGCGAAAGCGTGTTGCAGTTGGCATCAGCTCGTATTCGCAGTTCTGCTTTACTTTAACGTTTCTACACATTTCCAGACACTTAGGACCCTCGTGTGGGCACCCCATTGCCTACAAATACAGTGAGTACCAGCAGGCTCCACTGCCCTTCTAAGAAACATCCAGGCCGTAAGCCTTTCCAAGTCACTCTATGTATTCAGAGAGTAGGGCAATACACTGCACCCTTCCTTGGGAACGCTAGATGTCCTCAGCACACCAACAGCTCCAGGGATTCTGTTCTCTCACGTCCTACATGCCATGGAAGTCTCCCTCATTGTCCTCATTTGAGCTGCACTTAGAAACACAATCTGCTTCGCCTTTCTTCTAGGAACTCACACTCAAGGACACCATACCTACAGGAGAAAGGAGGCTTGCATTCCTACTGCAACGAAAGCACAGTTTTCCTGTTACACTGCAGGATTTAAATAGGCTAAGGACCGATTGCTTACATAGAGCATTTCAAATTTGCGGGAGTTCGCTACATGCAGAACACTTTGGGAAGAAAAGTTGATTCAAACAAGGGACCAGGGTAGAGCTAGAGTCTCTTTTGACTTGTTAGAAATCAGAAGGCTTCAGGCTGATGGTTCACCGGCAAAGAAACCTGATGGCACGAGCCTTGCTTTCCCTTATTAAAAGCTCTTAGTCATGCTGCCCTGAAGCTACCTAAATAACTCTCTTTTCGACTGGCCTCTAGTCACTGTAGTTAGCCCTCTGGAACAAAAAGCAGTTTTTTCTAAGGAAACACGGTGCTTCCATAGTATGGGTGGGAGCTCATCTTAGCAGGCTCTAGAGCTAAAGGGAAATTTGACGTGAGTACTTGCCTCACGCTAAGGCCTGAAGAGCTCTGCTGAAGCGAAAGCGTGTTGCAGTTTCCATTAGCTCGTATTCGCAGTTCTGCTTTACTTTAACG
Organism: Eubalaena glacialis; assembly: GCF_028564815.1. Classification (NCBI taxonomy): domain Eukaryota; kingdom Metazoa; phylum Chordata; class Mammalia; order Artiodactyla; family Balaenidae; genus Eubalaena; species Eubalaena glacialis. The sequence continues at coordinate 106,477 of NW_026871514.1, forward strand.
TTTGTACACTTTTGCAGACACTTAGGACCCTCGTGTGGGCACCCCACTGCCTACAAATACAGTGAGTACCAGCAGGTTCCACTGCCCTTCTAAGATACTTCCAGGCCGTAAGTCTTTCCAAGTCACTCTGCATTCAGAGAGCAGGGCAATACACTGCACCCTTCCTTGGGAAAGCTAGATGTCCTCAGCACACCAACAGCTCCAGGGATTCTGTTCTCTCACGTCCTACATGCCATGGAAGTCTGCCTCATTGTCCTCATTTGAGCTGCACTTAGCAACACAATCTGCTTCGCCTTTCTTCTAGGAACTCACACTCAAGGACCCCATACCTACAGGAGAAAGGAGGCTTGCGTTCCTACTGCAACCAAAGCACAGTTCTTCCTGTTACACTGCAGGATTTAAATAGGCTAAGGCCCGATAGCCTACATAGAGCATTTCCAATTTGCGGGAGTTCGCTACATGCAGAACACTTTTTGAAGAAAAGTTGATTCAGGCAAGGGAACACGGTGTAGCTGGAGTCTCTTTTGACTTGTTGGAAATCAGAAGGGTTTAGACTTCGTGTTCACCGGAAAAGATGACCTGATGGCACAAGCCTTTTTTCCCATATTAAAAGCTCTATTCAGGTTGCCCTGAAACTACCTAAATAACTCTATTTCTGACTGGCCTCTAGTCACTGTAGTTACCCTCTGGAACGAAAAGATTTCTCTAAAGAAGTACGATGCTTCCATAGCATGGGTGGTAGCTCATCCTGTCAGGCTCTAGGGCTAAAGGGAAACTTGACGTGAGTACTTGCCTCACGCTAAGGCCTGAAGAGCCCTGCGGAAGCGAAAGCGTGTTGCAGTTTCCATTAGCTCGTATTCGCAGTTCTGCTTTACTTTAACGTTTCTACACTTTTGCAGACACTTAGGACCCTCGTGTGGGCACCCCACTGCCTACAAATACAGTGAGTACCAGCAGGTTCCACTGCCCTTCTAAGAAACTTCTAGGCCGTAAGTCTTTCCAAGTCACTCTGCATTCAGAGAGCAGGGCAATACACTGCACCCTTCCTTGGGAAAGCTACATGTCCTCAGCACACCAACAGCTCCAGGGATTCTGTTCTCTCACGTCCTACATGCCATGGAAGTCTGCCTCATTGTCCTCACTTGAGCTGCACTTAGCAACACAATCTGCTTCGCCTTTCTTCTAGGAACTCACACTCAAGGACCCCATACCTACAGGAGAAAGGAGGCTTGCGTTCCTACTGCAACCAAAGCACAGTTGTTCCTGTTACACTGCAGTATTGTGAATAGGCTAAGGACCGATAGCCTACTTAGAGTGTTCCAAGGATGAGTGAGTTCGCTACATGCAGAACACTTTGGGAAGTAATGTTGATTCAGGCAAGGGAACACGGTGTAGCTAGAGTCTCTTTTGACTTGTTGGAAATCAGAAGGATTTAGACTTCGTGTTCACCGGAAAAGAAGACCTGATGGCACAAGCCTTGTTTCCCATATTAAAATCTCTATTCAGGTTGCCCTGAAACTACCTAAATAACTCTATTTCTGACTGGCCTCTAGTCACTGTAGTTACCCTCTGGAACGAAAAGGTTTCTCTACAGAAGTACGATGCTTCCATAGCATGGGTGGTAGCTCATCCTGTCAGGCTCTAGAGCTAAAGGGAAACTTGACGTGAGTACTTGCCTCACGCTAAGGCCTGAAGAGCCCTGCGGAAGCGAAAGCGTGTTGCAGTTTCCATTAGCTCGTATTCGCAGTTCTGCTTTACTTTAACGTTTCTACACTTTTGCAGACACTTAGGACCCTCGTGTGGGCACCCCATTGCCTACAAATACAGTGAGTACCAGCAGGCTCCACTGCCCTTCTAAGAAACATCCAGGCCGTAAACCTTTCCAAGTCACTCTATGTATTCAGAGAGTAGGGCAATACACTGCACCCTTCCTTGGGAAAGCTACATGTCCTCAGCTCACCAACAGCTCCAGGGATTCTGTTCTCTCACGTCCTACATGCCAAGGAAATCTGCCTCATTGTCTTCATTTGACTGCACTTAGAATCACAATCTGCTTCGTCGTCCTTCCAGGAACTCACACTCAAGGATCCCATACCTACAGGAGAAAGGAGGCTTGCATTCCTTCTGCAACCAAAGCACAGTTGTTCCTGTTACCCTGCAGGATTTTAGAATAGGCTAAGGCCCGATAGCCTACATAGAGCATTTCCAATTTGCGGGAGTTCGCTACATGCAGAACACTTTTTGAAGAAAAGTTGATTCAGGCAAGGGACCAGGGTAGAGCTAGAGTCTCTTTGGACTTGTTAGAAATCAGAAGGCTTCAGGCTGATTGTTCACCGGCAAAGAAGACCTGATGGCACAAGCCTTGCTTTCCTTTATTAAAAGCTCTTAGTCATGGTGCCCTGAAGCTACCTAAATAACTCTATTTCGGATGGCCTCTAGTCACTGTAGTTAACCCTCTGGAACAAAAAGCAGTTTTCTCTAAAGAAGCTACGGTGCTTCCATAGCATGGGTGTTAGCTCATCCTGTCAGGCTCTAGAGCTAAAGGGAAACTTGACGTGAGTACTTGCCTCACGCTAAGGCTTGAAGAGCCCTGCTGAAGCGAAAGCGTGTTGCAGTTGGCATCAGCTCGTATTCGCAGTTCTGCTTTACTTTAACGTTTCTACACATTTCCAGACACTTAGGACCCTCGTGTGGGCACCCCATTGCCTACAAATACAGTGAGTACCAGCAGGCTCCACTGCCCTTCTAAGAAACATCCAGGCCGTAAGCCTTTCCAAGTCACTCTATGTATTCAGAGAGTAGGGCAATACACTGCACCCTTCCTTGGGAACGCTAGATGTCCTCAGCACACCAACAGCTCCAGGGATTCTGTTCTCTCACGTCCTACATGCCATGGAAGTCTCCCTCATTGTCCTCATTTGAGCTGCACTTAGAAACACAATCTGCTTCGCCTTTCTTCTAGGAACTCACACTCAAGGACACCATACCTACAGGAGAAAGGAGGCTTGCATTCCTACTGCAACGAAAGCACAGTTTTCCTGTTACACTGCAGGATTTAAATAGGCTAAGGACCGATTGCTTACATAGAGCATTTCAAATTTGCGGGAGTTCGCTACATGCAGAACACTTTGGGAAGAAAAGTTGATTCAGGCAAGGGACCAGGGTAGAGCTAGAGTCTCTTTTGACTTGTTAGAAATCAGAAGGCTTCAGGCTGATGGTTCACCGGCAAAGAAACCTGATGGCACGAGCCTTGCTTTCCCTTATTGAAAGCTCTTAGTCATGCTGCCCTGAAGCTACCTAAATAACTCTCTTTTCGACTGGCCTCTAGTCACTGTAGTTAGCCCTCTGGAACAAAAAGCAGTTTTTTCTAAGGAAACACGGTGCTTCCATAGTATGGGTGGGAGCTCATCTTAGCAGGCTCTAGAGCTAAAGGGAAACTTGACGTGAGTACTTGCCTCACGCTAAGGCCTGAAGAGCTCTGCTGAAGCGAAAGCGTGTTGCAGTTTCCATTAGCTCGTATTCGCAGTTCTGCTTTACTTTAACGTTTGTACACTTTTGCAGACACTTAGGACCCTCGTGTGGGCACCCCACTGCCTACAAATACAGTGAGTTCCAGCAGGTTCCACTGCCCTTCTAAGATACTTCCAGGCCGTAAGTCTTTCCAAGTCACTCTGCATTCAGAGAGCAGGGCAATACACTGCACCCTTCCTTGGGAAAGCTAGATGTCCTCAGCACACCAACAGCTCCAGGGATTCTGTTCTCTCACGTCCTACATGCCATGGAAGTCTGCCTCATTGTCCTCATTTGAGCTGCACTTAGCAACACAATCTGCTTCGCCTTTCTTCTAGGAACTCACACTCAAGGACCCCATACCTACAGGAGAAAGGAGGCTTGCGTTCCTACTGCAACCAAAGCACAGTTCTTCCTGTTACACTGCAGGATTTAAATAGGCTAAGGCCCGATAGCCTACATAGAGCATTTCCAATTTGCGGGAGTTCGCTACATGCAGAACACTTTTTGAAGAAAAGTTGATTCAGGCAAGGGAACACGGTGTAGCTGGAGTCTCTTTTGACTTGTTGGAAATCAGAAGGGTTTAGACTTCGTGTTCACCGGAAAAGATGACCTGATGGCACAAGCCTTTTTTCCCATATTAAAAGCTCTATTCAGGTTGCCCTGAAACTACCTAAATAACTCTATTTCTGACTGGCCTCTAGTCACTGTAGTTACCCTCTGGAACGAAAAGATTTCTCTAAAGAAGTACGATGCTTCCATAGCATGGGTGGTAGCTCATCCTGTCAGGCTCTAGGGCTAAAGGGAAACTTGACGTGAGTACTTGCCTCACGCTAAGGCCTGAAGAGCCCTGCGGAAGCGAAAGCGTGTTGCAGTTTCCATTAGCTCGTATTCGCAGTTCTGCTTTACTTTAACGTTTCTACACTTTTGCAGACACTTAGGACCCTCGTGTGGGCACCCCACTGCCTACAAATACAGTGAGTACCAGCAGGTTCCACTGCCCTTCTAAGAAACTTCAAGGCCGTAAGTCTTTCCAAGTCACTCTGCATTCAGAGAGCAGGGCAATACACTGCACCCTTCCTTGGGAAAGCTACATGTCCTCAGCACACCAACAGCTCCAGGGATTCTGTTCTCTCACGTCCTACATGCCATGGAAGTCTGCCTCATTGTCCTCACTTGAGCTGCACTTAGCAACACAATCTGCTTCGCCTTGCTTCTAGGAACTCACACTCAAGGACCCCATACCTACAGGAGAAAGGAGGCTTGCGTTCCTACTGCAACCAAAGCACAGTTGTTCCTGTTACACTGCAGTATTGTGAATAGGCTAAGGACCGATAGACTACTTAGAGTGTTCCAAGGATGAGTGAGTTCGCTACATGCAGAACACTTTGGGAAGAAAGGTTGATTCAGGCAAGGGAACACGGTGTAGCTAGAGTCTCTTTTGACTTGTTGGAAATCAGAAGGATTTAGACTTCGTGTTCACCGGAAAAGAAGACCTGATGGCACAAGCCTTGTTTCCCATATTAAAAGCTCTATTCAGGTTGCCCTGAAACTACCTAAATAACTCTATTTCTGACTGGCCTCTAGTCACTGTAGTTACCCTCTGGAACGAAAAGATTTCTCTAAAGAAGTACGATGCTTCCATAGCATGGGTGGTAGCTCATCCTGTCAGGCTCTAGAGCTAAAGGGAAACTTGACGTGAGTACTTGCCTCACGCTAAGGCCTGAAGAGCCCTGCGGAAGCGAAAGCGTGTTGCAGTTTCCATTAGCTCGTATTCGCAGTTCTGCTTTACTTTAACGTTTCTACACTTTTGCAGACACTTAGGACCCTCGTGTGGGCACCCCATTGCCTACAAATACAGTGAGTACCAGCAGGCTCCACTGCCCTTCTAAGAAACATCCAGGCCGTAAGCCTTTCCAAGTCACTCTATGTATTCAGAGAGTAGGGCAATACACTGCACCCTTCCTTGGGAAAGCTAGATGTCCTCAGCACACCAACAGCTCCAGGGATTCTGTTCTCTCACGTCCTACATGCCAAGGAAATCTGCCTCATTGTCTTCATTTGACTGCACTTAGAATCACAATCTGCTTCGTCGTCCTTCCAGGAACTCACACTCAAGGATCCCATACCTACAGGAGAAAGGAGGCTTGCATTCCTTCTGCAACCAAAGCACAGTTGTTCCTGTTACCCTGCAGGATTTTAGAATAGGCTAAGGCCCGATAGCCTACATAGAGCATTTCCAATTTGCGGGAGTTCGCTACATGCAGAACACTTTGTGAAGAAAAGTTGATTCAGGCAAGGGACCAGGGTAGAGCTAGAGTCTCTTTGGACTTGTTAGAAATCAGAAGGCTTCAGGCTGATTGTTCACCGGCAAAGAAGACCTGATGGCACAAGCCTTGCTTTCCTTTATTAAAAGCTCTTAGTCATGGTGCCCTGAAGCTACCTAAATAACTCTATTTCGGATGGCCTCTAGTCACTGTAGTTAACCCTCTGGAACAAAAAGCAGTTTTCTCTAAAGAAGCTACGGTGCTTCCATAGCATGGGTGTTAGCTCATCCTGTCAGGCTCTAGAGCTAAAGGGAAACTTGACGTGAGTACTTGCCTCACGCTAAGGCTTGAAGAGCCCTGCTGAAGCGAAAGCGTGTTGCAGTTGGCATCAGCTCGTATTCGCAGTTCTGCTTTACTTTAACGTTTGTACACATTTCCAGACACTTAGGACCCTCGTGTGGGCACCCCATTGCCTACAAATACAGTGAGTACCAGCAGGCTCCACTGCCCTTCTAAGAAACATCCAGGCCGTAAGCCTTTCCAAGTCACTCTATGTATTCAGAGAGTAGGGCAATACACTGCACCCTTCCTTGGGAACGCTAGATGTCCTCAGCACACCAACAGCTCCAGGGATTCTGTTCTCTCACGTCCTACATGCCATGGAAGTCTCCCTCATTGTCCTCATTTGAGCTGCACTTAGAAACACAATCTGCTTCGCCTTTCTTCTAGGAACTCACACTCAAGGACACCATACCTACAGGAGAAAGGAGGCTTGCATTCCTACTGCAACGAAAGCACAGTTTTCCTGTTACACTGCAGGATTTAAATAGGCTAAGGCCCGATAGCCTACATAGAGCATTTCCAATTTGCGGGAGTTCGCTACATGCAGAACACTTTTTGAAGAAAAGTTGACTCAGGCAAGGGACCAGGGTGTAGCTGGAGTCTCTTTTGACTTGTTGGAAATCAGAAGGGTTTAGACTTCGTGTTCACCGGAAAAGATGACCTGATGGCACAAGCCTTGTTTCCCATATTAAAAGCTCTATTCAGGTTGCCCTGAAACTACCTAAATAACTCTATTTCTGACTGGCCTCTAGTCACTGTAGTTACCCTCTGGAACGAAAAGATTTCTCTAAAGAAGTACGATGCTTCCATAGCATGGGTGGTAGCTCATCCTGTCAGGCTCTAGAGCTAAAGGGAAACTTGACGTCAGTACTTGCCTCACGCTAAGGCCTGAAGAGCCCTGCGGAAGCGAAAGCGTGTTGCAGTTTCCATTAGCTCGTATTCGCAGTTCTGCTTTACTTTAAGGTTTCTACACTTTTGCAGACACTTAGGACCCTCGTGTGGGCACCCCACTGCCTACAAATACAGTGAGTACCAGCAGGTTCCACTGCCCTTCTAAGAAACTTCCAGGCCGTAAGTCTTTCCAAGTCACTCTGCATTCAGAGAGCAGGGCAATACACTGCACCCTTCCTTGGGAAAGCTACATGTCCTCAGCACACCAACAGCTCCAGGGATTCTGTTCTCTCACGTCCTACATGCCATGGAAGTCTGCCTCATTGTCCTCACTTGAGCTGCACTTAGCAACACAATCGGCTTCGCCTTTCTTCTAGGAACTCACACTCAAGGACCCCATACCTACAGGAGAAAGGAGGCTTGCGTTCCTACTGCAACCAAAGCACAGTTGTTCCTGTTACACTGCAGTATTGTGAATAGGCTAAGGACCGATAGCCTACTTAGAGTGTTCCAAGGATGAGTGAGTTCGCTACATGCAGAACACTTTGGGAAGAAAGGTTGATTCAGGCAAGGGAACACGGTGTAGCTAGAGTCTCTTTTGACTTGTTGGAAATCAGAAGGATTTAGACTTCGTGTTCACCGGAAAAGAAGACCTGATGGCACAAGCCTTGTTTCCCATATTAAAAGCTCTATT
>NW_026871515.1:0-113870 GCF_028564815.1 Eubalaena glacialis
AATCAGCACCTTTAACCTACTGTTTCGTCCAGGTTGCAATTTGTCCTGAGGATGAACGGGAAGACGGGGAACCAACGAAAGACTAGCCCTAGGTGTTGGGACAGGCACAGGTCACTCCATTTTCCCATCAGGAAGAAGAATGAACCACAGGCTCAGCCTGCCCCCCAGAACCAAAATAGGGCCTGAAGCAATCCTGCGCTTTTGCGGCCAGCTCCCAAAAAAGCGAGGAGACAAATGGAGCTCAGGGGCACTGCAATTCACAAACGTGCAGAGTTATAAATGAGAACTCTCGTCCACAAATATATTGAGGGAAGGCAACGAAGAGGATTTGAAAGCAAGGCAGATTTGCAGGAAACAGATTTCAGGAGGTAGATTCGACTCGCCTTTAAAGCACATGAAAAGCGGCAAAACGTTGACAATGATGCCCTTGGCCAAAAAGGGCGTATGCGTTTTTTCCTGAATATATTCAGGAAAAAACGCATACGCCCTTTTTGGCCAACCAAGCAAGCCAGAAGGGCAAATCAGCGCTACAAAGAAGTCTCGCTTGCCCTCGGTCAAAAGGGCCATGCTGAACAAACAGTAAAAACCAGAAAAGCAGGATAGGCCATGGAGACATGGGAGCCTTGCTACGCTGATGGGCGGGATGTAAATTGCCAACAGGCACTCTGGAGAAGAGTACGGTGTGTCCTGAAACAAGTAATAAACACAGCGTAGAGAGCATAGGGCACTTCCACTCAAGGGCGTATAAATTGGGAAAACTAAAAATCAACAAGACACAGGCACCCTAAAGTTTACGGCTGCTCTGTTTCCAAGAACCTCCACTTCGGTACACCTTCAATATCCCAGGAAAGAGAAAAATGGATAAAGAAATGGTGGTACTTGGCACAATGGAATATCACTCAGCCATGAAAACAATGTCATAAGGCTAGTTAGCAGCATGATGAGTGGATTTAGGTACGATGACTCTAAGTGAAATAAGTCACACAGAAAAAGACACTTATCCTAAGATATCGCTTATAGAGGGAATGTCAAAATCGCTACACTTGAACTGAATTACAAAACAGAACAGAGTCACACCTTTAGAAGACACACTATGGCTGCTTAACGGGAAAGGTGAGGTGGGGTGATGCATAAAACAAGGGTTTGGAATTAGCTCAGACACCGCTCCATAAGCCAAATATGTAATAGACAAGGCCTACTCCCTGCTCAGTGAACTGGACTCAACACCCCCTAGTCACCGCACAAGAATATATCTGACTAGTATGAATCTGAAAACCTATGTATCGATATCTCTCTGCAAGTGAATCAAGAGGGTGTAAAGCGGCATAAACACAGCAGGGAAAAGCAGCCAAACCCCATTCTAAACATACATTACTTTAAAAAACCCACAAAGCAAAGACAGTGAAAGAGAGAGAAATTCTTACAAAATCCGTTCAGGGTCTCTGATGCAACCTGGATTGACCATATCTAGACCCACAGCTGGATGAGACATAAGGCTGGACACTCTTGGGGCTGAGAGGATTGGTGAGGTTGGGTGAGCAAATGCAGATACTTTAAAGTAATACCGCGGGGTACCCACCCCATGGGTCTCAAATCTCCAGGTACAAGGGAATCTTCCTACATCAAAACATGCATGGGAAACCCAGAAGATGGTATGCCGTGAGATCGGGAAAGGTTTCTAAAATGCACCTCATTTCTCCTCTCCTTGTGCTCGGGTTCGCCATTCCAGCCGCTTGACTAACCATCTCCCTACTTGGAGAATCAGCACCTTTAACCTACTGTTTCGTCCAGGTTGCAATTTGTCCTGAGGATGAACGGGAAGACGGGGAACCAACGAAAGACTAGCCCTAGGTGTTGGGACAGGCACAGGTCACTCCATTTTCCCATCAGGAAGAAGAATGAACCACAGGCTCAGCCTGCCCCCCAGAACCAAAATAGGGCCTGAAGCAATCCTGCGCTTTTGCGGCCAGCTCCCAAAAAAGCGAGGAGACAAATGGAGCTCAGGGGCACTGCAATTCACAAACGTGCAGAGTTATAAATGAGAACTCTCGTCCACAAATATATTGAGGGAAGGCAACGAAGAGGATTTGAAAGCAAGGCAGATTTGCAGGAAACAGATTTCAGGAGGTAGATTTGACTCGCCTTTAAAGCACATGAAAAGCGGCAAAACGTTGACAATGATGCCCTTGGCCAAAAAGGGCGTATGCGTTTTTTCCTGAATATATTCAGGAAAAAACGCATACGCCCTTTTTGGCCAACCAAGCAAGCCGGAAGGGCAAATCAGCGCTACAAAGAAGTCTCGCTTGCCCTCGGTCAAAAGGGCCATGCTGAACAAAGTGTAAAAACCAGAAAAGCAGGACAGGCCATGGAGACATGGAAGCCTTGCTACGCTGATGGGCGGGATGTAAATTGCCAACAGGCACTCTGGAGAAGAGTACGGTGTGTCCTGAAACAAGTAATAAACACAGCGTTGAGAGCATAGGGCACTTCCACTCATGGGCGTATAAATTGGGAAAACTAAAAATCAACAAGACACAGGCACCCTAAAGTTTACGGCTGCTCTGTTTCCAAGAACCTCCACTTCGGTACACCTTCAATATCCGAGGAAAGAGAAAAATGGATAAAGAAATGGTGGTACTTGGCACAGTGGAATATCACTCAGCCATGAAATCAATGTCATAAGGCTAGTTAGCAGCATGATGAGTGGATTTAGGTACGATGACTCTAAGTGAAATAAGTCACACAGAAAAAGACACTTATCCTAAGATATCGCTTATAGAGGGAATGTCAAAATCGCTACACTTGAACTGAATTACAAAACAGAACAGAGTCACACCTTTAGAAGACACACTATGGCTGCTTAACGGGAAAGGTGAGGTGGGGTGATGCATAAAACAAGGGTTTGGAATTAGCTCAGACACCGCTCCATAAGCCAAATATGTAATAGACAAGGCCTACTCCCTGCTCAGTGAACTGGACTCAACACCCCCTAGTCACCGCACAAGAATATATCTGACTAGTATGAATCTGAAAACCTATGTATCGATATCTCTCTGCAAGTGAATCAAGAGGGTGTAAAGCGGCATAAACACAGCAGGGAAAAGCAGCCAAACCCCATTCTAAACATACATTACTTTAAAAAACCCACAAAGCAAAGACAGTGAAAGAGAGAGAAATTCTTACAAAATCCGTTCAGGGTCTCTGATGCAACCTGGATTGACCATATCTAGACCCACAGCTGGATGAGACATAAGGCTGGACACTCTTGGGGCTGAGAGGATTGGTGAGGTTGGGTGAGCAAATGCAGATCCTTTAAAGTAATACCGCGGGGTACCCACCCCATGGGTCTCAAATCTCCAGGTACAAGGGAATCTTCCTACATCAAAACATGCATGGGAAACCCAGAAGATGGTATGCCGTGAGATCGGGAAAGGTTTCTAAAACGCACCTCATTTCTCCTCTCCTTGTGCTCGGGTTCGCCATTCCAGCCGCTTGACTAACCATCTCCCTACTTGGAGAATCAGCACCTTTAACCTACTGTTTCGTCCAGGTTGCAATTTGTCCTGAGGATGAACGGGAAGACGGGGAACCAACGAAAGACTAGCCCTAGGTGTTGGGACAGGCACAGGTCACTCCATTTTCCCATCAGGAAGAAGAATGAACCACAGGCTCAGCCTGCCCCCCAGAACCAAAATAGGGCCTGAAGCAATCCTGCGCTTTTGCGGCCAGCTCCCAAAAAAGCGAGGAGACAAATGGAGCTCAGGGGCACTGCAATTCACAAACGTGCAGAGTTATAAATGAGAACTCTCGTCCACAAATATATTGAGGGAAGGCAACGAAGAGGATTTGAAAGCAAGGCAGATTTGCAGGAAACAGATTTCAGGAGGTAGATTCGACTCGCCTTTAAAGCACATGAAAAGCGGCAAAACGTTGACAATGATGCCCTTGGCCAAAAAGGGCGTATGCGTTTTTTCCTGAATATATTCAGGAAAAAACGCATACGCCCTTTTTGGCCAACCAAGCAAGCCAGAAGGGCAAATCAGCGCTACAAAGAAGTCTCGCTTGCCCTCGGTCAAAAGGGCCATGCTGAACAAACAGTAAAAACCAGAAAAGCAGGATAGGCCATGGAGACATGGGAGCCTTGCTACGCTGATGGGCGGGATGTAAATTGCCAACAGGCACTCTGGAGAAGAGTACGGTGTGTCCTGAAACAAGTAATAAACACAGCGTAGAGAGCATAGGGCACTTCCACTCAAGGGCGTATAAATTGGGAAAACTAAAAATCAACAAGACACAGGCACCCTAAAGTTTACGGCTGCTCTGTTTCCAAGAACCTCCACTTCGGTACACCTTCAATATCCCAGGAAAGAGAAAAATGGATAAAGAAATGGTGGTACTTGGCACAATGGAATATCACTCAGCCATGAAAACAATGTCATAAGGCTAGTTAGCAGCATGATGAGTGGATTTAGGTACGATGACTCTAAGTGAAATAAGTCACACAGAAAAAGACACTTATCCTAAGATATCGCTTATAGAGGGAATGTCAAAATCGCTACACTTGAACTGAATTACAAAACAGAACAGAGTCACACCTTTAGAAGACACACTATGGCTGCTTAACGGGAAAGGTGAGGTGGGGTGATGCATAAAACAAGGGTTTGGAATTAGCTCAGACACCGCTCCATAAGCCAAATATGTAATAGACAAGGCCTACTCCCTGCTCAGTGAACTGGACTCAACACCCCCTAGTCACCGCACAAGAATATATCTGACTAGTATGAATCTGAAAACCTATGTATCGATATCTCTCTGCAAGTGAATCAAGAGGGTGTAAAGCGGCATAAACACAGCAGGGAAAAGCAGCCAAACCCCATTCTAAACATACATTACTTTAAAAAACCCACAAAGCAAAGACAGTGAAAGAGAGAGAAATTCTTACAAAATCCGTTCAGGGTCTCTGATGCAACCTGGATTGACCATATCTAGACCCACAGCTGGATGAGACATAAGGCTGGACACTCTTGGGGCTGAGAGGATTGGTGAGGTTGGGTGAGCAAATGCAGATACTTTAAAGTAATACCGCGGGGTACCCACCCCATGGGTCTCAAATCTCCAGGTACAAGGGAATCTTCCTACATCAAAACATGCATGGGAAACCCAGAAGATGGTATGCCGTGAGATCGGGAAAGGTTTCTAAAATGCACCTCATTTCTCCTCTCCTTGTGCTCGGGTTCGCCATTCCAGCCGCTTGACTAACCATCTCCCTACTTGGAGAATCAGCACCTTTAACCTACTGTTTCGTCCAGGTTGCAATTTGTCCTGAGGATGAACGGGAAGACGGGGAACCAACGAAAGACTAGCCCTAGGTGTTGGGACAGGCACAGGTCACTCCATTTTCCCATCAGGAAGAAGAATGAACCACAGGCTCAGCCTGCCCCCCAGAACCAAAATAGGGCCTGAAGCAATCCTGCGCTTTTGCGGCCAGCTCCCAAAAAAGCGAGGAGACAAATGGAGCTCAGGGGCACTGCAATTCACAAACGTGCAGAGTTATAAATGAGAACTCTCGTCCACAAATATATTGAGGGAAGGCAACGAAGAGGATTTGAAAGCAAGGCAGATTTGCAGGAAACAGATTTCAGGAGGTAGATTTGACTCGCCTTTAAAGCACATGAAAAGCGGCAAAACGTTGACAATGATGCCCTTGGCCAAAAAGGGCGTATGCGTTTTTTCCTGAATATATTCAGGAAAAAACGCATACGCCCTTTTTGGCCAACCAAGCAAGCCGGAAGGGCAAATCAGCGCTACAAAGAAGTCTCGCTTGCCCTCGGTCAAAAGGGCCATGCTGAACAAAGTGTAAAAACCAGAAAAGCAGGACAGGCCATGGAGACATGGAAGCCTTGCTACGCTGATGGGCGGGATGTAAATTGCCAACAGGCACTCTGGAGAAGAGTACGGTGTGTCCTGAAACAAGTAATAAACACAGCGTTGAGAGCATAGGGCACTTCCACTCATGGGCGTATAAATTGGGAAAACTAAAAATCAACAAGACACAGGCACCCTAAAGTTTACGGCTGCTCTGTTTCCAAGAACCTCCACTTCGGTACACCTTCAATATCCGAGGAAAGAGAAAAATGGATAAAGAAATGGTGGTACTTGGCACAGTGGAATATCACTCAGCCATGAAATCAATGTCATAAGGCTAGTTAGCAGCATGATGAGTGGATTTAGGTACGATGACTCTAAGTGAAATAAGTCACACAGAAAAAGACACTTATCCTAAGATATCGCTTATAGAGGGAATGTCAAAATCGCTACACTTGAACTGAATTACAAAACAGAACAGAGTCACACCTTTAGAAGACACACTATGGCTGCTTAACGGGAAAGGTGAGGTGGGGTGATGCATAAAACAAGGGTTTGGAATTAGCTCAGACACCGCTCCATAAGCCAAATATGTAATAGACAAGGCCTACTCCCTGCTCAGTGAACTGGACTCAACACCCCCTAGTCACCGCACAAGAATATATCTGACTAGTATGAATCTGAAAACCTATGTATCGATATCTCTCTGCAAGTGAATCAAGAGGGTGTAAAACGGCATAAACACAGCAGGGAAAAGCAGCCAAACCCCATTCTAAACATACATTACTTTAAAAAACCCACAAAGCAAAGACAGTGAAAGAGAGAGAAATTCTTACAAAATCCGTTCAGGGTCTCTGATGCAACCTGGATTGACCATATCTAGACCCACAGCTGGATGAGACATAAGGCTGGACACTCTTGGGGCTGAGAGGATTGGTGAGGTTGGGTGAGCAAATGCAGATCCTTTAAAGTAATACCGCGGGGTACCCACCCCATGGGTCTCAAATCTCCAGGTACAAGGGAATCTTCCTACATCAAAACATGCATGGGAAACCCAGAAGATGGTATGCCGTGAGATCGGGAAAGGTTTCTAAAACGCACCTCATTTCTCCTCTCCTTGTGCTCGGGTTCGCCATTCCAGCCGCTTGACTAACCATCTCCCTACTTGGAGAATCAGCACCTTTAACCTACTGTTTCGTCCAGGTTGCAATTTGTCCTGAGGATGAACGGGAAGACGGGGAACCAACGAAAGACTAGCCCTAGGTGTTGGGACAGGCACAGGTCACTCCATTTTCCCATCAGGAAGAAGAATGAACCACAGGCTCAGCCTGCCCCCCAGAACCAAAATAGGGCCTGAAGCAATCCTGCGCTTTTGCGGCCAGCTCCCAAAAAAGCGAGGAGACAAATGGAGCTCAGGGGCACTGCAATTCACAAACGTGCAGAGTTATAAATGAGAACTCTCGTCCACAAATATATTGAGGGAAGGCAACGAAGAGGATTTGAAAGCAAGGCAGATTTGCAGGAAACAGATTTCAGGAGGTAGATTCGACTCGCCTTTAAAGCACATGAAAAGCGGCAAAACGTTGACAATGATGCCCTTGGCCAAAAAGGGCGTATGCGTTTTTTCCTAAATATATTCAGGAAAAAACGCATACGCCCTTTTTGGCCAACCAAGCAAGCCGGAAGGGCAAATCAGCGCTACAAAGAAGTCTCGCTTGCCCTCGGTCAAAAGGGCCATGCTGAACAAAGTGTAAAAACCAGAAAAGCAGGACAGGCCATGGAGACATGGAAGCCTTGCTACGCTGATGGGCGGGATGTAAATTGCCAACAGGCACTCTGGAGAAGAGTACGGTGTGTCCTGAAACAAGTAATAAACACAGCGTTGAGAGCATAGGGCACTTCCACTCATGGGCGTATAAATTGGGAAAACTAAAAATCAACAAGACACAGGCACCCTAAAGTTTACGGCTGCTCTGTTTCCAAGAACCTCCACTTCGGTACACCTTCAATATCCCAGGAAAGAGAAAAATGGATAAAGAAATGGTGGTACTTGGCACAGTGGAATATCACTCAGCCATGAAATCAATGTCATAAGGCTAGTTAGCAGCATGATGAGTGGATTTAGATACGATGATTCTAAGTGAAATAAGTCACACAGAAAAAGACACTTATCCTAAGATATCGCTTATAGAGGGAATGTCAAAATCGCTACACTTGAACTGAATTACAAAACAGAACAGAGTCACACCTTTAGAAGACACACTATGGCTGCTTAACGGGAAAGGTGAGGTGGGGTGATGCATAAAACAAGGGTTTGAAATTAGCTCAGACACCGCTCCATAAGCCAAATATGTAATAGACAAGGCCTACTCCCTGCTCAGTGAACTGGACTCAACACCCCCTAGTCACCGCACAAGAATATATCTGACTAGTAAGAATCTGAAAACCTATGTATCGATATCTCTCTGCAAGTGAATCAAGAGGGTGTAAAGCGGCATCAACACAGCAGGGAAAAGCAGCCAAGCCCGATTCTAAACATAAATTACTTTAAAAAACCCACAAAACAAAGACAGTGAAAGAGAGAGAAATTCTTACAAAATCCGTTCAGGGTCTATGATGCAACCTGGATTGACCATATCAAGACCCACAGCTGGATGAGACATAAGGCTGGACATTCTTGGGGCTGAGAGGGTTGGTGAGGTTGGGTGAGCAAATGCAGATACTTTAAAGTAACACTGCGGGGAACACACCCCATGGGTCTCAAATCTCCAGGTACAAGGGAATCTTCCTACATCAAAACATGCATGGGAAACCCAGAAGATGGTATGCCATGAGATTGGGAAAGGTTTCTAAAACGCACCTCATTTCTCCTCTCCTTGTGCTCGGGTTCGCCATTCCAGCCGCTTGACTAACCATCTCCCTACTTGGAGAATCAGCACCTTTAACCTCCTGATTGTACAGGTTGCAATTTGTCCTGAGGATGAACGGGAAGACGCGGAACCAACGAGAGACGAGCCCTAGGTGTTGGGACAGGCATAGGTCACTCCATTTTCCCATCAGGAAGAAGAATGAACCACAGGCTCAGCCTGCCCCCCAGAACCAAAATAGGGCCTAAAGCAATCCTGCGCTTTTGCGGCCAGCTCCCAAAAAAGCGAGGAGACAAATGGAGCTCAGGGGCACTGCAATTCACAAACGTGCAGAGTTATAAATGAGAACTCTCGTCCACAAATATATTGAGGGAAGGCAATGAAGAGGATTTGAAAGCAAGGCAGATTTGCAGGAAACAGATTTCAGGAGGTAGATTCGACTCGCCTTTAAAGCACATGAAAAGCGGCAAAACGTTGACAATGATGCCCTTGGCCAAAAAGGGCGTATGCGTTTTTTCCTGAATATATTCAGGAAAAAACGCATACGCCCTTTTTGGCCAACCAAGCAAGCCGGAAGGGCAAATCAGCGCTACAAAGAAGTCTCGCTTGCCCTCGGTCAAAAGGGCCATGCTGAACAAAGTGTAAAAACCAGAAAAGCAGGACAGGCCATGGAGACATGGAAGACTTGTTACGCTGATGGGCGGGATGTAAATTGCCAACAGGCACTCTGGAGAAGAGTACGGTGTGTCCTGAAACAAGTAATAAACACAGCGTAGAGAGCATAGGGCACTTCCACTCAAGGGCGTATAAATTGGGAAAACTAAAAATCAACAAGACACAGGCACCCTAAAATTTACGGCTGCTCTGTTTCCAAGAACCTCCACTTCGGTACACCTTCAATATCCCAGGAAAGAGAAAAATGGATAAAGAAATGGTGGTACTTGGCACAATGGAATATCACTCAGCCATGAAATCAATGTCATAAGGCTAGTTAGCAGCATGATGAGTGGATTTAGGTACGATGACTCTAAGTGAAATAAGTCACACAGAAAAAGACACTTATCCTAAGATATCGCTTATAGAGGGAATGTCAAAATCGCTACACTTGAACTGAATTACAAAACAGAACAGAGTCACACCTTTAGAAGACACACTATGGCTGCTTAACGGGAAAGGTGAGGTGGGGTGATGCATAAAACAAGGGTTTGAAATGAGCTCAGACACCGCTCCATAAGCCAAATATGTAATAGACAAGGCCTACTCCCTGCTCAGTGAACTGGACTCAACACCCCCTAGTCACCGCACAAGAATATATCTGACTAGTATGAATCTGAAAACCTATGTATCGATATGTCTCTGCAAGTGAATCAAGAGGGTGTAAAGCGGCATAAACACAGCAGGGAAAAGCAGCCAAACCCCATTCTAAACATACATTACTTTAAAAAACCCACAAAGCAAAGACAGTGAAAGAGAGAGAAATTCTTACAAAATCCGTTCAGGGTCTCTGATGCAACCTGGATTGACCATATCTAGACCCACAGCTGGATGAGACATAAGGCTGGACACTCTTGGGGCTGAGAGGATTGGTGAGGTTGGGTGAGCAAATGCAGATACTTTAAAGTAATACCGCGGGGTACCCACCCCATGGGTCTCAAATCTCCAGGTACAAGGGAATCTTCCTACATCAAAACATGCATGGGAAACCCAGAAGATGGTATGCCGTGAGATCGGGAAAGGTTTCTAAAACGCACCTCATTTCTCCTCTCCTTGTGCTCGGGTTCGCCATTCCAGCCGCTTGACTAACCATCTCCCTACTTGGAGAATCAGCACCTTTAACCTACTGTTTCGTCCAGGTTGCAATTTGTCCTGAGGATGAACGGGAAGACGGGGAACCAACGAAAGACTAGCCCTAGGTGTTGGGACAGGCACAGGTCACTCCATTTTCCCATCAGGAAGAAGAATGAACCACAGGCTCAGCCTGCCCCCCAGAACCAAAATAGGGCCTGAAGCAATCCTGCGCTTTTGCGGCCAGCTCCCAAAAAAGCGAGGAGACAAATGGAGCTCAGGGGCACTGCAATTCACAAACGTGCAGAGTTATAAATGAGAACTCTCGTCCACAAATATATTGAGGGAAGGCAACGAAGAGGATTTGAAAGCAAGGCAGATTTGCAGGAAACAGATTTCAGGAGGTAGATTCGACTCGCCTTTAAAGCACATGAAAAGCGGCAAAACGTTGACAATGATGCCCTTGGCCAAAAAGGGCGTATGCGTTTTTTCCTGAATATATTCAGGAAAAAACGCATACGCCCTTTTTGGCCAACCAAGCAAGCCGGAAGGGCAAATCAGCGCTACAAAGAAGTCTCGCTTGCCCTCGGTCAAAAGGGCCATGCTGAACAAACAGTAAAAACCAGAAAAGCAGGACAGGCCATGGAGACATGGAAGCCTTGCTACGCTGATGGGCGGGATGTAAATTGCCAACAGGCACTCTGGACAAGAGTACGGTGTGTCCTGAAACAAGTAATAAACACAGCGTTGAGAGCATAGGGCACTTCCACTCATGGGCGTATAAATTGGGAAAACTAAAAATCAACAAGACACAGGCACCCTAAAGTTTACGGCTGCTCTGTTTCCAAGAACCTCCACTTCGGTACACCTTCAATATCCCAGGAAAGAGAAAAATGGATAAAGAAATGGTGGTACTTGGCACAGTGGAATATCACTCAGCCATGAAATCAATGTCATAAGGCTAGTTAGCAGCATGATGAGTGGATTTAGATACGATGATTCTAAGTGAAATAAGTCACACAGAAAAAGACACTTATCCTAAGATATCGCTTATAGAGGGAATGTCAAAATCGCTACACTTGAACTGAATTACAAAACAGAACAGAGTCACAACTTTAGAAGACACACTATGGCTGCTTAACGGGAAAGGTGAGGTGGGGTGATGCATAAAACAAGGGTTTGAAATAAGCTCAGACACCGCTCCATAAGCCAAATATGTAATAGACAAGGCCTACTCCCTGCTCAGTGAACTGGACTCAACACCCCCTAGTCACCGCACAAGAATATATCTGACTAGTAAGAATCTGAAAACCTATGTATCGATATCTCTCTGCAAGTGAATCAAGAGGGTGTAAAGCGGCATCAACACAGCAGGGAAAAGCAGCCAAGCCCGATTCTAAACATAAATTACTTTAAAAAACCCACAAAACAAAGACAGTGAAAGAGAGAGAAATTCTTACAAAATCCGTTCAGGGTCTATGATGCAACCTGGATTGACCATATCAAGACCCACAGCTGGATGAGACATAAGGCTGGACATTCTTGGGGCTGAGAGGGTTGGTGAGGTTGGGTGAGCAAATGCAGATACTTTAAAGTAACACTGCGGGGAACACACCCCATGGGTCTCAAATCTCCAGGTACAAGGGAATCTTCCTACATCAAAACATGCATGGGAAACCCAGAAGATGGTATGCCATGAGATTGGGAAAGGTTTCTAAAACGCACCTCATTTCTCCTCTCCTTGTGCTCGGGTTCGCCATTCCAGCCGCTTGACTAACCATCTCCCTATTTGGAGAATCAGCACCTTTAACCTCCTGATTTTACAGGTTGCAATTTGTCCTGAGGATGAACGGGAAGACGCGGAACCAACGAGAGACGAGCCCTAGGTGTTGGGACAGGCATAGATCACTCCATTTTCCCATCAGGAAGAAGAATGAACCACAGGCTCAGCCTGCCCCCCAGAACCAAAATAGGGCCTGAAGCAATCCTGCGCTTTTGCGGCCAGCTCCCAAAAAAGCGAGGAGACAAATGGAGCTCAGGGGCACTGCAATTCACAAACGTGCAGAGTTATAAATGAGAACTCTCGTACACAAATATATTGAGGGAAGGCAACGAAGAGGATTTGAAAGCAAGGCAGATTTGCAGGAAACAGATTTCAGGAGGTAGATTCGACTCGCCTTTAAAGCACATGAAAAGCGGCAAAACGTTGACAATGATGCCCTTGGCCAAAAAGGGCGTATGCGTTTTTTCCTGAATATATTCAGGAAAAAACGCATACGCCCTTTTTGGCCAACCAAGCAAGCCGGAAGGGCAAATCAGCGCTACAAAGAAGTCTCGCTTGCCCTCGGTCAAAAGGGCCATGCTGAACAAAGTGTAAAAACCAGAAAAGCAGGACAGGCCATGGAGACATGGAAGCCTTGCTACGCTGATGGGCGGGATGTAAATTGCCAACAGGCACTCTGGAGAAGAGTACGGTGTGTCCTGAAACAAGTAATAAACACAGCGTTGAGAGCATAGGGCACTTCCACTCATGGGCGTATAAATTGGGAAAACTAAAAATCAACAAGACACAGGCACCCTAAAGTTTACGGCTGCTCTGTTTCCAAGAACCTCCACTTCGGTACACCTTCAATATCCCAGGAAAGAGAAAAATGGATAAAGAAATGGTGGTACTTGGCACAGTGGAATATCACTCAGCCATGAAATCAATGTCATAAGGCTAGTTAGCAGCATGATGAGTGGATTTAGATACGATGATTCTAAGTGAAATAAGTCACACAGAAAAAGACACTTATCCTAAGATATCGCTTATAGAGGGAATGTCAAAATCGCTACACTTGAACTGAATTACAAAACAGAACAGAGTCACACCTTTAGAAGACACACTATGGCTGCTTAACGGGAAAGGTGAGGTGGGGTGATGCATAAAACAAGGGTTTGAAATTAGCTCAGACACCGCTCCATAAGCCAAATATGTAATAGACAAGGCCTACTCCCTGCTCAGTGAACTGGACTCAACACCCCCTAGTCACCGCACAAGAATATATCTGACTAGTAAGAATCTGAAAACCTATGTATCGATATCTCTCTGCAAGTGAATCAAGAGGGTGTAAAGCGGCATCAACACAGCAGGGAAAAGCAGCCAAGCCCGATTCTAAACATAAATTACTTTAAAAAACCCACAAAACAAAGACAGTGAAAGAGAGAGAAATTCTTACAAAATCCGTTCAGGGTCTATGATGCAACCTGGATTGACCATATCAAGACCCACAGCTGGATGAGACATAAGGCTGGACATTCTTGGGGCTGAGAGGGTTGGTGAGGTTGGGTGAGCAAATGCAGATACTTTAAAGTAACACTGCGGGGAACACACCCCATGGGTCTCAAATCTCCAGGTACAAGGGAATCTTCCTACATCAAAACATGCATGGGAAACCCAGAAGATGGTATGCCATGAGATCGGGAAAGGTTTCTAAAACGCACCTCATTTCTCCTCTCCTTGTGCTCGGGTTCGCCATTCCAGCCGCTTGACTAACCATCTCCCTACTTGGAGAATCAGCACCTTTAACCTCCTGATTGTACAGGTTGCAGTTTGTCCTGAGGATGAACGGGAAGACGCGGAACCAACGAGAGACGAGCCCTAGGTGTTGGGACAGGCATAGGTCACTCCATTTTCCCATCAGGAAGAAGAATGAACCACAGGCTCAGCCTGCCCCCCAGAACCAAAATAGGGCCTGAAGCAATCCTGCGCTTTTGCGGCCAGCTCCCAAAAAAGCGAGGAGACAAATGGAGCTCAGGGGCACTGCAATTCACAAACGTGCAGAGTTATAAATGAGAACTCTCGTCCACAAATATATTGAGGGAAGGCAATGAAGAGGATTTGAAAGCAAGGCAGATTTGCAGGAAACAGATTTCAGGAGGTAGATTCGACTCGCCTTTAAAGCACATGAAAAGCGGCAAAACGTTGACAATGATGCCCTTGGCCAAAAAGGGCGTATGCGTTTTTTCCTGAATATATTCAGGAAAAAACGCATACGCCCTTTTTGGCCAACCAAGCAAGCCGGAAGGGCAAATCAGCGCTACAAAGAAGTCTCGCTTGCCCTCGGTCAAAAGGGCCATGCTGAACAAAGTGTAAAAACCAGAAAAGCAGGACAGGCCATGGAGACATGGAAGACTTGCTACGCTGATGGGCGGGATGTAAATTGCCAACAGGCACTCTGGAGAAGAGTACGGTGTGTCCTGAAACAAGTAATAAACACAGCGTAGAGAGCATAGGGCACTTCCACTCAAGGGCGTATAAATTGGGAAAACTAAAAATCAACAAGACACAGGCACCCTAAAATTTACGGCTGCTCTGTTTCCAAGAACCTCCACTTCGGTACACCTTCAATATCCCAGGAAAGAGAAAAATGGATAAAGAAATGGTGGTACTTGGCACAATGGAATATCACTCAGCCATGAAATCAATGTCATAAGGCTAGTTAGCAGCATGATGAGTGGATTTAGGTACGATGACTCTAAGTGAAATAAGTCACACAGAAAAAGACACTTATCCTAAGATATCGCTTATAGAGGGAATGTCAAAATCGCTACACTTGAACTGAATTACAAAACAGAACAGAGTCACACCTTTAGAAGACACACTATGGCTGCTTAACGGGAAAGGTGAGGTGGGGTGATGCATAAAACAAGGGTTTGAAATTAGCTCAGACACCGCTCCATAAGCCAAATATGTAATAGACAAGGCCTACTCCCTGCTCAGTGAACTGGACTCAACACCCCCTAGTCACCGCACAAGAATATATCCGACTAGTATGAATCTGAAAACCTATGTATCGATATCTCTCTGCAAGTGAATCAAGAGGGTGTAAAGCGGCATAAACACAGCAGGGAAAAGCAGCCAAACCCCATTCTAAACATACATTACTTTAAAAAACCCACAAAGCAAAGACAGTGAAAGAGAGAGAAATTCTTACAAAATCCGTTCAGGGTCTCTGATGCAACCTGGATTGACCATATCTAGACCCACAGCTGGATGAGACATAAGGCTGGACACTCTTGGGGCTGAGAGGATTGGTGAGGTTGGGTGAGCAAATGCAGATCCTTTAAAGTAATACCGCGGGGTACCCACCCCATGGGTCTCAAATCTCCAGGTACAAGGGAATCTTCCTACATCAAAACATGCATGGGAAACCCAGAAGATGGTATGCCGTGAGATCGGGAAAGGTTTCTAAAACGCACCTCATTTCTCCTCTCCTTGTGCTCGGGTTCGCCATTCCAGCCGCTTGACTAACCATCTCCCTACTTGGAGAATCAGCACCTTTAACCTACTGTTTCGTCCAGGTTGCAATTTGTCCTGAGGATGAACGGGAAGACGGGGAACCAACGAAAGACTAGCCCTAGGTGTTGGGACAGGCACAGGTCACTCCATTTTCCCATCAGGAAGAAGAATGAACCACAGGCTCAGCCTGCCCCCCAGAACCAAAATAGGGCCTGAAGCAATCCTGCGCTTTTGCGGCCAGCTCCCAAAAAAGCGAGGAGACAAATGGAGCTCAGGGGCACTGCAATTCACAAACGTGCAGAGTTATAAATGAGAACTCTCGTCCACAAATATATTGAGGGAAGGCAACGAAGAGGATTTGAAAGCAAGGCAGATTTGCAGGAAACAGATTTGAGGAGGTAGATTCGACTCGCCTTTAAAGCACATGAAAAGCGGCAAAACGTTGACAATGATGCCCTTGGCCAAAAAGGGCGTATGCGTTTTTTCCTGAATATATTCAGGAAAAAACGCATACGCCCTTTTTGGCCAACCAAGCAAGCCGGAAGGGCAAATCAGCGCTACAAAGAAGTCTCGCTTGCCCTCGGTCAAAAGGGCCATGCTGAACAAACAGTAAAAACCAGAAAAGCAGGACAGGCCATGGAGACATGGAAGCCTTGCTACGCTGATGGGCGGGATGTAAATTGCCAACAGGCACTCTGGACAAGAGTACGGTGTGTCCTGAAACAAGTAATAAACACAGCGTTGAGAGCATAGGGCACTTCCACTCATGGGCGTATAAATTGGGAAAACTAAAAATCAACAAGACACAGGCACCCTAAAGTTTACGGCTGCTCTGTTTCCAAGAACCTCCACTTCGGTACACCTTCAATATCCCAGGAAAGAGAAAAATGGATAAAGAAATGGTGGTACTTGGCACAGTGGAATATCACTCAGCCATGAAATCAATGCCATAAGGCTAGTTAGCAGCATGATGAGTGGATTTAGGTACGATGATTCTAAGTGAAATAAGTCACACAGAAAAAGGCACTTATCCTAAGATATCGCTTATAGAGGGAATACCAAAATCGCTACACTTGAACTGAATTACAAAACAGAACAGAGTCACAACTTTAGAAGACACACTATGGCTGCTTAACGGGAAAGGTGAGGTGGGGTGATGCATAAAACAAGGGTTTGAAATTAGCTCAGACACCGCTCCATAAGCCAAATATGTAATAGACAAGGCCTACTCCCTGCTCAGTGAACTGGACTCAACACCCCCTAGTCACCGCACAAGAATATATCTGACTAGTAAGAATCTGAAAACCTATGTATCGATATCTCTCTGCAAGTGAATCAAGAGGGTGTAAAGCGGCATCAACACAGCAGGGAAAAGCAGCCAAGCCCGATTCTAAACATAAATTACTTTAAAAAACCCACAAAACAAAGACAGTGAAAGAGAGAGAAATTCTTACAAAATCCGTTCAGGGTCTATGATGCAACCTGGATTGACCATATCAAGACCCACAGCTGGATGAGACATAAGGCTGGACATTCTTGGGGCTGAGAGGGTTGGTGAGGTTGGGTGAGCAAATGCAGATACTTTAAAGTAACACTGCGGGGAACACACCCCATGGGTCTCAAATCTCCAGGTACAAGGGAATCTTCCTACATCAAAACATGCATGGGAAACCCAGAAGATGGTATGCCATGAGATTGGGAAAGGTTTCTAAAACGCACCTCATTTCTCCTCTCCTTGTGCTCGGGTTCGCCATTCCAGCCGCTTGACTAACCATCTCCCTAATTGGAGAATCAGCACCTTTAACCTCCTGATTGTACAGGTTGCAATTTGTCCTGAGGATGAACGGGAAGACGCGGAACCAACGAGAGACGAGCCCTAGGTGTTGGGACAGGCATAGATCACTCCATTTTCCCATCAGGAAGAAGAATGAACCACAGGCTCAGCCTGCCCCCCAGAACCAAAATAGGGCCTGAAGCAATCCTGCGCTTTTGCGGCCAGCTCCCAAAAAAGCGAGGAGACAAATGGAGCTCAGGGGCACTGCAATTCACAAACGTGCAGAGTTATAAATGAGAACTCTCGTACACAAATATATTGAGGGAAGGCAACGAAGAGGATTTGAAAGCAAGGCAGATTTGCAGGAAACAGATTTCAGGAGGTAGATTCGACTCGCCTTTAAAGCACATGAAAAGCGGCAAAACGTTGACAATGATGCCCTTGGCCAAAAAGGGCGTATGCGTTTTTTCCTGAATATATTCAGGAAAAAACGCATACGCCCTTTTTGGCCAACCAAGCAAGCCGGAAGGGCAAATCAGCGCTACAAAGAAGTCTCGCTTGCCCTCGGTCAAAAGGGCCATGCTGAACAAACAGTAAAAACCAGAAAAGCAGGACAGGCCATGGAGACATGGGAGCCTTGCTACGCTGATGGGCGGGATGTAAATTGCCAACAGGCACTCTGGAGAAGAGTACGGTGTGTCCTGAAACAAGTAATAAACACAGCGTAGAGAGCATAGGGCACTTCCACTCAAGGGCGTATAAATTGGGAAAACTAAAAATCAACAAGACACAGGCACCCTAAAGTTTACGGCTGCTCTGTTTCCAAGAACCTCCACTTCGGTACACCTTCAATATCCCAGGAAAGAGAAAAATGGATAAAGAAATGGTGGTACTTGGCACAATGGAATATCACTCAGCCATGAAATCAATGTCATAAGGCTAGTTAGCAGCATGATGAGTGGATTTAGGTACGATGACTCTAAGTGAAATAAGTCACACAGAAAAAGACACTTATCCTAAGATATCGCTTATAGAGGGAATGTCAAAATCGCTACACTTGAACTGAATTACAAAACAGAACAGAGTCACACCTTTAGAAGACACACTATGGCTGCTTAACGGGAAAGGTGAGGTGGGGTGATGCATAAAACAAGGGTTTGAAATTAGCTCAGACACCGCTCCATAAGCCAAATATGTAATAGACAAGGCCTACTCCCTGCTCAGTGAACTGGACTCAACACCCCCTAGTCACCACACAAGAATATATCTGACTAGTAAGAATCTGAAAACCTATGTATCGATATCTCTCTGCAAGTGAATCAAGAGGGTGTAAAGCAGCATCAACGCAGCAGGGAAAAGCAGCCAAACCCCATTCTAATCATACATTACTTTAAAAAACCCACAAAGCAAAGACAGTGAAAGAGAGAGAAATTCTTACAAAATCCGTTCAGGGTCTCTGATGCAACCTGGATTGACCATATCAAGACCCACAGCTGGATGAGACATAAGGCTGGACATTCTTGGGGCTGAGAGGGTTGGTGAGGTTGGGTGAGCAAATGCAGATACTTTAAAGTAACACTGCGGGGAACACACCCCATGGGTCTCAAATCTCCAGGTACAAGGGAATCTTCCTACATCAAAACATGCATGGGAAACCCAGAAGATGGTATGCCATGAGATCGGGAAAGGTTTCTAAAACGCACCTCATTTCTCCTCTCCTTGTGCTCGGGTTCGCCATTCCAGCCGCTTGACTAACCATCTCCCTACTTGGAGAATCAGCACCTTTAACCTCCTGATTGTACAGGTTGCAATTTGTCCTGAGGATGAACGGGAAGACGCGGAACCAACGAGAGACGAGCCCTAGGTGTTGGGACAGGCATAGGTCACTCCATTTTCCCATCAGGAAGAAGAATGAACCACAGGCTCAGCCTGCCCCCCAGAACCAAAATAGGGCCTGAAGCAATCCTGCGCTTTTGTGGCCAGCTCCCAAAAAAGCGAGGAGACAAATGGAGCTCAGGGGCACTGCAATTCACAAACGTGCAGAGTTATAAATGAGAACTCTCGTCCACAAATATATTGAGGGAAGGCAACGAAGAGGATTTGAAAGCAAGGCAGATTTGCAGGAAACAGATTTCAGGAGGTAGATTCGACTCGCCTTTAAAGCACATGAAAAGCGGCAAAACGTTGACAATGATGCCCTTGCCAAAAAGGGCGTATGCGTTTTTTCCTGAATATATTCAGGAAAAAACGCATACGCCCTTTTTGGCCAACCAAGCAAGCCGGAAGGGCAAATCAGCGCTACAAAGAAGTCTCGCTTGCCCTCGGTCAAAAGGGCCATGCTGAACAAACAGTAAAAACCAGAAAAGCAGGACAGGCCATGGAGACATGGGAGCCTTGCTACGCTGATGGGCGGGATGTAAATTGCCAACAGGCACTCTGGAGAAGAGTACGGTGTGTCCTGAAACAAGTAATAAACACAGCGTAGAGAGCATAGGGCACTTCCACTCAAGGGCGTATAAATTGGGAAAACTAAAAATCAACAAGACACAGGCACCCTAAACTTTACGGCTGCTCTGTTTCCAAGAACCTCCACTTCGGTACACCTTCAATATCCCAGGAAAGAGAAAAATGGATAAAGAAATGGTGGTACTTGGCACAATGGAATATCACTCAGCCATGAAATCAATGTCATAAGGCAAGTTAGAAGCATGATGAGTGGATTTAGGTACGATGATTCTAAGTGAAATAAGTCACACAGAAAAAGGCACTTATCCTAAGATATCGCTTATAGAGGGAATGTCAAAATCGCTACACTTGAACTGAATTACAAAACAGAACAGAGGCACACCTTTAGAAGACACACTATGGCTGCTTAACGGGAAAGGTGAGGTGGGGTGATGCATAAAACAAGGGTTTGAAATTAGCTCAGACACCGCTCCATAAGCCAAATATGTACTAGACAAGGCCTACTCCCTGCTCAGGGAACTGGACTCAACACACCCTAGTCACCACACAAGAATATATCTGACTAGTAAGAATCTGAAAACCTATGTATCGATATCTCTCTGCAAGTGAATCAAGAGGGTGTAAAGCAGCATCAACGCAGCAGGGAAAAGCAGCCAAACCCCATTCTAATCATACATTACTTTAAAAAACCCACAAAGCAAAGACAGTGAAAGAGAGAGAAATTCTTACAAAATCCGTTCAGGGTCTCTGATGCAACCTGGATTGACCATATCTAGACCCACAGCTGGATGAGACATAAGGCTGGACACTCTTGGGGCTGAGAGGATTGGTGAGGTTGGGTGAGCAAATACAGATACTTTAAAGTAATACCGCGGGGTACCCACCCCATGGGTCTCAAATCTCCAGGTACAAGGGCATCTTCCTACATCAAAACATGCATGGGAAACCCAGAAGATGGTATGCCGTGAGATCGGGAAAGGTTTCTAAAACGCACCTCATTTCTCCTCTCCTTGTGCTCGGGTTCGCCATTCCAGCCGCTTGACTCACCATCTCCCTACTTGGAGAATCAGCACCTTTAACCTCCTGATTGTACAGGTTGCAATATGTCCTGAGGATGAACGGGAAGACGCGGAACCAACGAGAGACGAACCCTAGGTGTTGGGACAGGCATAGGTCACTCCATTTTCCCATCAGGAAGAAGAATGAACCACAGGCTCAGCCTGCCCCCCAGAACCAAAATAGGGCCTGAAGCAATCCTGCGCTTTTGCGGCCAGCTCCCAAAAAAGCGAGGAGACAAATGGAGCTCAGGGGCACTGCAATTCACAAACGTGCAGAGTTATAAATGAGAACTCTCGTCCACAAATATATTGAGGGAAGGCAACGAAGAGGATTTGAAAGCAAGGCAGATTTGCAGGAAACAGATTTCAGGAGGTAGATTCGACTCGCCTTTAAAGCACATGAAAAGCGGCAAAACGTTGACAATGATGCCCTTGGCCAAAAAGGGCGTATGCGTTTTTTCCTGAATATATTCAGGAAAAAACGCATACGCCCTTTTTGGCCAACCAAGCAAGCCGGAAGGGCAAATCAGCGCTACAAAGAAGTCTCGCTTGCCCTCGGTCAAAAGGGCCATGCTGAACAAAGTGTAAAAACCAGAAAAGCAGGACAGGCCATGGAGACATGGGAGCCTTGCTACGCTGATGGGCGGGATGTAAATTGCCAACAGGCACTCTGGAGAAGAGTACGGTGTGTCCTGAAACAAGTAAGAAACACAGCGTAGAGAGCATAGGGCACTTCCACTCAAGGGCGTATAAATTGGGAAAACTAAAAATCAACAAGACACAGGCACCCTAAAGTTTACGGCTGCTCTGTTTCCAAGAACCTCCGCTTCGGTACACCTTCAATATCCCAGGAAAGAGAAAAATGGATAAAGAAATGGTGGTACTTGGCACAGTGGAATATCACTCAGCCATGAAATCAATGTCATAAGGCTAGTTAGCAGCATGATGAGTGGATTTAGATACGATGATTCTAAGTGAAATAAGTCACACAGAAAAAGACACTTATCCTAAGATATCGCTTATAGAGGGAATGTCAAAATCGCTACACTTTAACTGAATTACAAAACAGAACAGAGTCACACCTTTAGAAGACACACTATGGCTGCTTAACGGGAAAGGTGAGGTGGGGTGATGCATAAAACAAGGGTTTGAAATTAGCTCAGAGACCGCTCCATAAGCCAAATATGTAATAGACAAGGCCTACTCCCTGCTCAGTGAACTGGACTCAACACACCCTAGTCACCACACAAGAATATATCTGACTAGTAAGAATCTGAAAACCTATGTATCGATATCTCTCTGCAAGTGAATCAAGAGGGTGTAAAGCGGCATCAACACAGCAGGGAAAAGCGGCCAAGCCCGATTCTAAACATAAATTACTTTAAAAAACCCACAAAACAAAGACAGTGAAAGAGAGAGAAATTCTTACAAAATCCGTTCAGGGTCTGTGATGCAACCTGGATTGACCATATCTAGATCCACAGCTGGATGAGACATAAGGCTGGACACTCTTGGGGCTGAGAGGATTGGTGAGGTTGGGTGAGCAAACGCAGATACTTTAAAGTAACACTGCGGGGAACACACCCCATGGGTCTCAAATCTCCAGGTACAAGGGCATCTTCCTACATCAAAACATGCATGGGAAAGCCAGAAGATGGTATGCCGTGAGATCGGGAAAGGTTTCTAAAACGCACCTCATTTCTCCTCTCCTTGTGCTCGGGTTCGCCATTCCAGCCGCTTGACTAACCATCTCCCTACTTGGAGAATCAGCACCTTTAACCTACTGTTTCGTCCAGGTTGCAATTTGTCCTGAGGATGAACGGGAAGACGGGGAACCAACGAGAGACTAGCCCTAGGTGTTGGGACAGGCACAGGTCACTCCATTTTCCCATCAGGAAGAAGAATGAACCACAGGCTCAGCCTGCCCCCCAGAACCAAAATAGGGCCTGAAGCAATCCTGTGCTTTTGCGGCCAGCTCCCAAAAAAGCGAGGAGACAAATGGAGCTCAGGGGCACTGCAATTCACAAACGTGCAGAGTTATAAATGAGAACTCTCGTCCACAAATATATTGAGGGAAGGCAACGAAGAGGATTTGAAAGCAAGGCAGATTTGCAGGAAACAGATTTCAGGAGGTAGATTCGACTCGCCTTTAAAGCACATGAAAAGCGGCAAAACGTTGACAATGATGCCCTTGGCCAAAAAGGGCGTATGCGTTTTTTCCTGAATATATTCAGGAAAAAACGCATACGCCCTTTTAGGCCAAGCAAGCAAGCCGGAAGGGCAAATCAGCGCTACAAAGAAGTCTCGCTTGCCCTCGGTCAAAAGGGCCATGCTGAACAAAGTGTAAAAACCAGAAAAGCAGGACAGGCCATGGAGACATGGGAGCCTTGCTACGCTGATGGGCGGGATGTAAATTGCCAACAGGCACTCTGGAGAAGAGTACGGTGTGTCCTGAAACAAGTAATAAACACAGCGTAGAGAGCATAGGGCACTTCCACTCATGGGCGTATAAATTGGGAAAACTAAAAATCAACAAGACACAGGCACCCTAAAGTTTACGGCTGCTCTGTTTCCAAGAATCTCCGCTTCGGTACACCTTCAATATCCCAGGAAAGAGAAAAATGGATAAAGAAATGGTGGTACTTGGCAGAATGGAATATCACTCAGCCATGAAATCAATGTCATAAGGCTACTTAGCAGCATGATGAGTGGATTTAGGTACGATGATTCTAAGTGAAATAAGTCACACAGAAAAAGGCACTTATCCTAAGATATCGCTTATAGAGGGAATGCCAAAATCGCTACACTTGAACTGAATTACAAAACAGAACAGAGGCACACCTTTAGAAGACACACTATGGCTACTTAACCGGAAAGGTGAGGTGAGGTGATGCATAAAACAAGGGTTTGAAATTAGCTCAGACACCGCTCCATAAGCCAAATATGTACTAGACAAGGCCTACTCCCTGCTCAGTGAACTGGACTCAACACCCCCTAGTCACCACAGAAGAATATATCTGAGTAGTAAGAATCTGAAAACCTATGTATCGATATCTCTCTGCAAGTGAATCAAAAGGGTGTAAAGCGGCATCAACACAGCAGAGAAAAGCAGCCAAGCCCGATTCTAAACATACATTACTTTAAAAAACCCACAAAAGAAAGACAGTGAAAGAGACAGAAATTCTTACAAAATCCGTTCAGGGTCTATGATGCAACCTGGATTGACCATATCTAGACCCACAGCTGGATGAGACATAAGGCTGGACACTCTTGGGGCTGAGCGGATTGGTGAGGTTGAGTGAGCAAACCCAGATACTTTAAAGTAACACTGCTGGGAACACACCCCATGGGTCTCAAATCTCCTGGTACAAGGGCATCTTCCTACATCAAAACATGCATGGGAAACCCAGAAGATGGTATGCCATGAGATCGGGAAAGGTTTCTAAAACGCACCTCATTTCTCCTCTCCTTGTGCTCGGGTTCGCCATTCCAGCCACTTGACTAACCATCTCCCTACTTGGAGAATCAGCACCTTTAACCTCCTGATTGTACAGGTTGCAATTTGTCCTGAGGATGAACGGGAAGATGCGGAACCAACGAGAGACGAGCCCTAGGTGTTGGGACAGGCATAGGTCACTCCATTTTCCCATCAGGAAGAAGAATGAACCACAGGCTCAGCCTGCCCCCCAGAACCAAAATAGGGCCTGAAGCAATCCTGCGCTTTTGCGGCCAGCTCCCAAAAAAGCGAGGAGACAAATGGAGCTCAGGGGCACTGCAATTCACAAACGTGCAGAGTTATAAATGAGAACTCTCGTCCACAAATATATTGAGGGAAGTCAACGAAGAGGATTTGAAAGCAAGGCAGATTTGCAGGAAACAGATTTCAGGAGGTAGATTCGACTCGCCTTTAAAGCACATGAAAAGCGGCAAAACGTTGACAATGATGCCCTTGGCCAAAAAGGGCGTATGCGTTTTTTCCTGAATATATTCAGGAAAAAACGCATACGCCCTTTTAGGCCAAGCAAGCAAGCCGGAAGGGCAAATCAGCGCTACAAAGAAGTCTCGCTTGCCCTCGGTCAAAAGGGCCATGCTGAACAAAGTGTAAAAACCAGAAAAGCAGGACAGGCCATGGAGACATGGGAGCCTTGCTACGCTGATGGGCGGGATGTAAATTGCCAACAGGCACTCTGGAGAAGAGTACGGTGTGTCCTGAAACAAGTAATAAACACAGCGTAGAGAGCATAGGGCACTTCCACTCATGGGCGTATAAATTGGGAAAACTAAAAATCAACAAGACACAGGCACCCTAAAGTTTACGGCTGCTCTGTTTCCAAGAATCTCCGCTTCGGTACACCTTCAATATCCCAGGAAAGAGAAAAATGGATAAAGAAATGGTGGTACTTGGCACAATGGAATATCACTCAGCCATGAAATCAATGTCATAAGGCTACTTAGCAGCATGATGAGTGGATTTAGGTACGATGATTCTAAGTGAAATAAGTCACACAGAAAAAGGCACTTATCCTAAGATATCGTTTATAGAGGGAATGCCAAAATCGCTACACTTGAACTGAATTACAAAACAGAACAGAGGCACACCTTTAGAAGACACACTATGGCTACTTAACCGGAAAGGTGAGGTGGGGTGATGCATAAAACAAGGGTTTGAAATTAGCTCAGACACCGCTCCATAAGCCAAATATGTACTAGACAAGGCCTACTCCCTGCTCAGTGAACTGGACTCAACACCCCCTAGTCACCGCACAAGAATATATCTGACTAGTATGAATCTCAAAAACCTATGTATCGATATCTCTCTGCAAGTGAATCAAGAGGGTGTAAAGCGGCATAAACACAGCAGGGAAAAGCAGCCAAACCCCATTCTAAACATACATTACTTTAAAAAACCCACAAAGCAAAGACAGTGAAAGAGAGAGAAATTCTTACAAAATCCGTTCAGGATATCTGATGCAACCTGGATTGACCATATCTAGACCCACAGCTGGATGAGACATAAGGCTGGACACTCTTGGGGCTGAGAGGATTGGTGAGGTTGGGTGAGCAAATGCAGATACTTTAAAGTAATACCGCGGGGTACCCACCCCATGGGTCTCAAATCTCCAGGTACAAGGGAATCTTCCTACATCAAAACATGCATGGGAAACCCAGAAGATGGTATGCCGTGAGATCGGGAAAGGTTTCTAAAACGCACCTCATTTCTCCTCTCCTTGTGCTCGGGTTCGCCATTCCAGCCTCTTGACTAACCATCTCCCTACTTGGAGAATCAGCACCTTTAACCTCCAGTTTCGTCCAGGTTGCAATTTGTCCTGAGGATGAACGGGAAGACGGGGAACCAACGAGAGACTAGCCCTAGGTGTTGGGACAGGCACAGGTCACTCCATTTTCCCATCAGGAAGAAGAATGAACCACAGGCTCAGCCTGCCCCCCAGAACCAAAATAGGGCCTGAAGCAATCCTGCGCTTTTGCGGCCAGCTCCCAAAAAAGCGAGGAGACAAATGGAGCTCAGGGGCACTGCAATTCACAAACGTGCAGAGTTATAATTGAGAACTCTCGTCCACAAATATATTGAGGGAAGGCAACGAAGAGGATTTGAAAGCAAGGCAGATTTGCAGGAAACAGATTTCAGGAGGTAGATTCGACTCGCCTTTAAAGCACATGAAAAGCGGCAAAACGTTGACAATGATGCCCTTGGCCAAAAAGGGCGTATGCGTTTTTTCCTGAATATATTCAGGAAAAAACGCATACGCCCTTTTTGGCCAACCAAGCAAGCCGGAAGGGCAAATCAGCGCTACAAAGAAGTCTCGCTTGCCCTCGGTCAAAAGGGCCATGCTGAAAAAAGTGTAAAAACCAGAAAAGCAGGACAGGCCATGGAGACATGGGAGCCTTGCTACGCTGATGGGCGGGATGTAAATTGCCAACAGGCACTCTGGAGAAGAGTACGGTGTGTCCTGAAACAAGTAATAAACACAGCGTAGAGAGCATAGGGCACTTCCACTCATGGGCGTATAAATTGGGAAAACTAAAAATCAACAAGACACAGGCACCCTAAAGTTTACGGCTGCTCTGTTTCCAAGAACCTCCGCTTCGGTACACCTTCAATATCCCAGGAAAGAGAAAAATGGATAAAGAAATGGTGGTACTTGGCACAATGGAATATCACTCAGCCATGAAATCAATGTCATAAGGCTAGTTAGCAGCATGATGAGTGGATTTAGGTACGATGATTCTAAGTGAAATAAGTCACACAGAAAAAGACACTTATCCTAAGATATCGCTTTTAGGGGGAATGTCAAAATCACTACACTTGAACTGAATTACAAAACAGAACATAGTCACACCTTTAGAAGACACACTATGGCTGCTTAACAGGAAAGGTGAGGTGGGGTGATGCATAAAACAAGGGTTTGAAATTAGCTCAGAGACGGCTCCATAAGCCAAATATGTACTAGACAAGGCCTACTCCCTGCTCAGTGAACTGGACTCAACACACCCTAGTCAGCACACAAGAATATATCTGAGTAGTAAGAATCTGAAAACCTATGTATCGATATCTCTCTGCAAGTGAATCAAAAGGGTGTAAAGCGGCATCAACACAGCAGGGAAAAGCAGCCAAGCCCGATTCTAAACATACATTACTTTAAAAAACCCACAAAAGAAAGACAGTGAAAGAGACAGAAATTCTTACAAAATCCGTTCAGGGTCTCTGATGCAACCTGGATTGACCATATCTAGGCCCACAGCTGGATGAGACATAAGGCTGGACACTCTTGGGGCTGAGCGGATTGGTGAGGTTGGGTGAGAAATGCAGATACTTTAAAGTAACACTGCTGGGAACACACCCCATGGGTCTCAAATCTCCAGGTACAAGGGCATCTTCCTACATCAAAACATGCATGGGAAACCCAGAAGATGGTATGCCATGAGATCGGGAAAGGTTTCTAAAACGCACCTCATTTCTCCTCTCCTTGTGCTCGGGTTCGCCATTCCAGCCACTTGACTAACCATCTCCCTACTTGGAGAATCAGCACCTTTATCCTCCTGATTGTACAGGTTGCAATTTGTCCTGAGGATGAACGGGAAGACGGGGAACCAACGAGAGACGAGCCCTAGGTGTTGGGACAGGCATAGGTCACTCCATTTTCCCATCAGGAAGAAGAATGAACCACAGGCTCAGCCTGCCCCCCAGAACCAAAATAGGGCCTGAAGCAATCCTGCGCTTTTGCGGCCAGCTCCCAAAAAAGCGAGGAGACAAATGGAGCTCAGGGGCACTGCAATTCACAAACGTGCAGAGTTATAAATGAGAACTCTCGTCCACAAATATATTGAGGGAAGGCAACGAAGAGGATTTGAAAGCAAGGCAGATTTGCAGGAAACAGATTTCAGGAGGTAGATTCGACTCGCCTTTAAAGCACATGAAAAGCAGCAAAACGTTGACAATGATGCCCTTGGCCAAAAAGGGCGTATGCGTTTTTTCCTGAATATATTCAGGAAAAAACGCATACGCCCTTTTAGGCCAAGCAAGCAAGCCGGAAGGGCAAATCAGCGCTACAAAGAAGTCTCGCTTGCCCTCGGTCAAAAGGGCCATGCTGAACAAAGTGTAAAAACCAGAAAAGCAGGACAGGCCATGGAGACATGGGAGCCTTGCTACGCTGATGGGCGGGATGTAAATTGCCAACAGGCACTCTGGAGAAGAGTACGGTGTGTCCTGAAACAAGTAATAAACACAGCGTAGAGAGCATAGGGCACTTCCACTCATGGGCGTATAAATTGGGAAAACTAAAAATCAATAAGACACAGGCACCCTAAAGTTTACGGATGCTCTGTTTCCAAGAATCTCCGCTTCGGTACACCTTCAATATCCCAGGAAAGAGAAAAATGGATAAAGAAATGGTGGTACTTGGCACAATGGAATATCACTCAGCCATGAAATCAATGTCATAAGGCTACTTAGCAGCATGATGAGTAGATTTAGGTACGATGATTCTAAGTGAAATAAGTCACACAGAAAAAGGCACTTATCCTAAGATATCGCTTATAGAGGGAATGCCAAAATCGCTACACTTGAACTGAATTACAAAACAGAACAGAGGCACACCTTTAGAAGACACACTATGGCTACTTAACCGGAAAGGTGAGGTGGGGTGATGCATAAAACAAGGGTTTGAAATTAGCTCAGACACCGCTCCATAAGCCAAATATGCACTAGAGAAGGCCTACTCCCTGCTCAGTGAACTGGACTCAACACCCCCTAGTCACCGCACAAGAATATATCTGACTAGTATGAATCTCAAAAACCTATGTATCGATATCTCTCTGCAAGTGAATCAAGAGGGTGTAAAGCGGCATAAACGCAGCAGGGAAAAGCAGCCAAACCCCATTCTAAACATACATTACTTTAAAAAACCCACAAAGCAAAGACAGTGAAAGAGAGAGAAATTCTTACAAAATCCGTTCAGGGTATCTGATGCAACCTGGATTGACCATATCTAGACCCACAGCTGGATGAGACATAAGGCTGGATACTCTTGGGGCTGAGAGGATTGGTGAGGTTGGGTGAGCAAATGCAGATACTTTAAAGTAATACCGCGGGGTACCCACCCCATGGTTCTCAAATCTCCAGGTACAAGGGAATCTTCCTACATCAAAACATGCATGGGAAACCCAGAAGATGGTATGCCGTGAGATCGGGAAAGGTTTCTAAAACGCACCTCATTTCTCCTCTCCTTGTGCTCGGGTTCGCCATTCCAGCCGCTTGACTAACCATCTCTCTACTTGGAGAATCAGCACCTTTAACCTCCTGTTTCGTCCAGGTTGCAATTTGTCCTGAGGATGACCGGGAAGACGGGGAACCAACGAGAGACTAGCCCTAGGTGTTGGGACAGGCACAGGTCACTCCATTTTCCCATCAGGAAGAAGAATGAACCACAGGCTCAGCCTGCCCCCCAGAACCAAAATAGGGCCTGAAGTAATCCTGCACTTTTGCGGCCAGCTCCCAAAAAAGCGAGGAGACAAATGGAGCTCAGGGGCACTGCAATTCACAAACGTGCAGAGTTATAAATGAGAACTCTCGTCCACAAATATATTGAGGGAAGGCAACGAAGAGGATTTGAAAGCAAGGCAGATTTGCAGGAAACAGATTTCAGGAGGTAGATTCGACTCGCCTTTAAAGCACATGAAAAGCAGCAAAACGTTGATAATGATGCCCTTGGCCAAAAAGGGCGTATGCGTTTTTTCCTGAATATATTCAGGAAAAAACGCATACGCCCTTTTTGGCCAACCAAGCAAGCCGGAAGGGCAAATCAGCGCTACAAAGAAGTCTCGCTTGCCCTCGGTCAAAAGGGCCATGCTGAACAAAGTGTAAAAACCAGAAAAGCAGGACAGGCCATGGAGACATGGGAGCCTTGCTACGCTGATGGGCGGGATGTAAATTGCCAACAGGCACTCTGGAGAAGAGTACGGTGTGTCCTGAAACAAGTAATAAACACAGCGTAGAGAGCATAGGGCACTTCCACTCATGGGCGTATAAATTGGGAAAACTAAAAATCAACAAGACACAGGCACCCTAAAGTTTACGGCTGCTCTGTTTCCAAGAATCTCCGCTTCGGTACACCTTCAATATCCCAGGAAAGAGAAAAATGGATAAAGAAATGGTGGTAATTGGCACAATGGAATATCACTCAGCCATGAAATCAATGTCATAAGGCTACTTAGCAGCATGATGAGTGGATTTAGGTACGATGATTCTAAGTGAAATAAGTCACACAGAAAAAGGCACTTATCCTAAGATATCGCTTATAGAGGGAATACCAAAATCGCTACACTTGAACTGAATTACAAAACAGAACAGAGGCACACCTTTAGAAGACACACTATGGCTGCTTAACCGGAAAGGTGAGGTGGGGTGATGCATAAAACAAGGGTTTGAAATTAGCTCAGACACCGCTCCATAAGCCAAATATGTACTAGACAAGGCCTACTCCCTGCTCAGTGAACTGGACTCAACACCCCCTAGTCACCGCACAAGAATATATCTGACTAGTATAAATCTCAAAAACCTATGTATCGATATCTCTCTGCAAGTGAATCAAGAGGGTGTAAAGCGGCATAAACACAGAAGGGAAAAGCTGCCAAACCCCATTCTAAACATACATTACTTTAAAAAACCCACAAAGCAAAGACAGTGAAAGAGAGAGAAATTCTTACAAAATCCGTTCAGGGTCTCTGATGCAACCTGGATTGACCATATCTAGACCCACAGCTGGATGAGACATAAGGCTGGACACTCTTGGGGCTGAGAGGATTGGTGAGGTTGGGTGAGCAAATGCAGATACTTTAAAGTAATACCGCAGGGTACCCACCCCATGGGTCTCAAATCTCCAGGTACAAGGGAATCTTCCTACATCAAAACATGCATGGGAAACCCAGAAGATGGTATGCCGTGAGATCAGGAAAGGTTTCTAAAACGCACCTCATTTCTCCTCTCCTTGTGCTCGGGTTCGCCATTCCAGCCCCTTGACTAACCATCTCCCTACTTGGAGAATCAGCACCTTTAACCTCCTGATTCATCCAGGTTGCAATTTGTCCTGAGGATGAACGGGAAGACGGGGAACCAACGAGAGACTAGCCCTAGGTGTTGGGACAGGCACAGGTCACTCCATTTTCCCATCAGGAAGAAGAATGAACCACAGGCTCAGCCTGCCCCCCAGAACCAAAATAGGGCCTGAAGCAATCCTGCGCTTTTGCGGCCAGCTCCCAAAAAAGCCAGGAGACAAATGGAGCTCAGGGGCACTGCAATTCACAAACGTGCAGAGTTATAAATGAGAACTCTCGTCCACAAATATATTGAGGGAAGGCAACGAAGAGGATTTGAAAGCAAGGCAGATTTGCAGGAAACAGATTTCAGGAGGTAGATTCGACTCGCCTTTAAAGCACATGAAAAGCGGCAAAACGTTGACAATGATGCCCTTGGCCAAAAAGGGCGTATGCGTTTTTTCCTGAATATATTCAGGAAAAAACGCATACGCCCTTTTTGGCCAACCAAGCAAGCCGGAAGGGCAAATCAGCGCTACAAAGAAGTCTCGCTTGCCCTCGGTCAAAAGGGCCATGCTGAACAAAGTGTAAAAACCAGAAAAGCAGGACAGGCCATGGAGACATGGGAGCCTTGCTACGCTGATGGGCGGGATGTAAATTGCCAACAGGCACTCTGGAGAAGAGTACGGTGTGTCCTGAAACAAGTAATAAACACAGCGTAGAGAGCATAGGGCACTTCCACTCATGGGCGTATAAATTGGGAAAACTAAAAATCAACAAGACACAGGCACCCTAAAGTTTACGGCTGCTCTGTTTCCAAGAATCTCCGCTTTGGTACACCTTCAATATCCCAGGAAAGAGAAAAATGGATAAAGAAATGGTGGTACTTGGCACAATGGAATATCACTCAGCCATGAAATCAATGTCATAAGGCTAGTTAGCAGCATGATGAGTGGATTTAGGTACGATGATTCTAAGTGAAATAAGTCACACAGAAAAAGACACTTATCCTAAGATATCGCTTTTAGGGGGAATGTGAAAATCGCTACACTTGAACTGAATTACAAAACAGAACATAGTCACAACTTTAGAAGACACACTATGGCTGCTTAACGGGAAAGGTGAGGTGGGGTGATGCATAAAACAAGGGTTTGAAATTAGCTCAGAGACCGCTCCATAAGCCAAATATATAATAGACAAGGCCTACTCCCTGCTCAGTGAACTGGACTCAACACACCCTAGTCACCACACAAGAATATATCTGAGTAGTAAGAATCTGAAAACCTATGTATCGATATCTCTCTGCAAGTGAATCAAAAGGGTGTAAAGCGGCATCAACACAGCAGGGAAAAGCAGCCAAGCCCGATTCTAAACATACATTACTTTAAAAAACCCACAAAAGAAAGACAGTAAAAGAGACAGAAATTCTTAAAAATCCGTTCAGGGTCTATGATGCAACCTGGATTGACCATATCTAGACCCACAGCTGGATGAGACATAAGGCTGGACACTCTTGGGGCTGAGCGGATTGGTGAGGTTGGGTGAGAAATGCAGATACTTTAAAGTAACACTGCTGGGAACACACCCCATGGGTCTCAAATCTCCAGGTACAAGGGCATCTTCCTACATCAAAACATGCATGGGAAACCCAGAAGATGGTATGCCATGAGATCGGGAAAGGTTTCTAAAACGCACCTCATTTCTCCTCTCCTTGTGCTCGGGTTCGCCATTCCAGCCGCTTGACTAACCATCTCCCTACTTGGAGAATCAGCACCTTTAACCTCCTGATTGTACAGGTTGCAATTTGTCCTGAGGATGAACGGGAACATGCGGAACCAACGAGAGACGAGCCCTAGGTATTGGCACAGGCATAGGTCACTCCATTTTCCCATCAGGAAGAAGAATGAACCACAGGCTCAGCCTGCCCCCCAGAACCAATATAGGGCCTGAAGCAATCCTGCGCTTTTGCGGCCAGCTCCCAAAAAAGCGAGGAGACAAATGGAGCTCAGGGGCACTGCAATTCACAAACGTGCAGAGTTATAAATGAGAACTCTCGTCCACAAATATATTGAGGGAAGGCAACGAAGAGGATTTGAAAGCAAGGCAGATTTGCAGGAAACAGATTTCAGGAGGTAGATTCGACTCGCCTTTAAAGCACATGAAAAGCGGCAAAACGTTGACAATGATGCCCTTGGCCAAAAAGGGCGTATGCGTTTTTTCCTGAATATATTCAGGAAAAAACGCATACGCCCTTTTTGGCCAACCAAGCAAGCCGGAAGGGGAAATCAGCGCTACAAAGAAGTCTCGCTTGCCCTCGGTCAAAAGGGCCATGCTGAACAAAGTGTAAAAACCAGAAAAGCAGGACAGGCCATGGAGACATGGGAGCCTTGCTACGCTGATGGGCGGGATGTAAATTGCCAACAGGCACTCTGGAGAAGAGTACGGTGTGTCCTGAAACAAGTAATAAACACAGCGTAGAGAGCATAGGGCACTTCCACTCATGGGCGTATAAATTGGGAAAACTAAAAATCAACAAGACACAGGCACCCTAAAGTTTACGGCTGCTCTGTTTCCAAAAATCTCCGCTTCGGTACACCTTCAATATCCCAGGAAAGAGAAAAATGGATAAAGAAATGGTGGTACTTGGCACAATGGAATATCACTCAGCCATGAAATCAATGTCATAAGGCTAGTTAGCAGCATGATGAGTGGATTTAGGTACGATGATTCTAAGTGAAATAAGTCACACAGAAAAAGGCACTTATCCTAAGATATCGCTTATAGACGGAATGTCAAAATCACTACACTTTAACTGAATTACAAAACAGAACAGAGGCACACCTTTAGAAGACATACTATGGCTACTTAACCGGAAAGGTGAGGTGGAATGATGCATAAAACAAGGGTTTGAAACTAGCTCAGACACCGCTCCATAAGCCAAATATGTAATAGACAAGGCCTACTCCCTGCTCAGTGAACTGGACTCAACACCCCCTAGTCACCGCACAAGAATATATCTGACTAGTAAGAATCTGAAAACCTATGTATCGATATCTCTCTGCAAGTGAATCAAGAGGGTGTAAAGCGGCATCAACACAGCAGGGAAAAGCAGCCAAGCCCGATTCTAAAGATAAATTACTTTAAAAAACCCACAAAACAAAGACAGTGAAAGAGAGAGAAATTCTTACAAAATCCGTTCAGGGTCTATGATGCAACCTGGATTGACCATATCTAGACACACAGCTGGATGAGACATAAGGCTGGACACTCTTGGGGCTGAGAGGATTGGTGAGGTTGGGTGAGCAAACGCAGATACTTTAAAGTAACACTGCTGGGAACACACCCCATGGGTCTCAAATCTCCAGGTACAAGGGCATCTTCCTACATCAAAACATGCATGGGAAACCCAGAAGATGGTATGCCATGAGATCGGCAAAGGTTTCTAAAATGCACCTCATTTCTCCTCTCCTTGTGCTCGGGTTCGCCATTCCAGCCGCTTGACTAACCATCTCCCTACTTGGAGAATCAGCACCTTTAACCTCCTGATTGTACAGGTTGCAATTTGTCCTGAGGATGAACGGGAAGACGCGGAACCAACGAGCGACGAGGCCTAGGTGTTGGGACAGCCATAGGTCACTCCATTTTCCCATCAGGAAGAAGAATGAACCACAGGCTCAGCCTGCCCCCCAGAACCAATATAGGGCCTGAAGCAATCCTGCGCTTTTGCGGCCAGCTCCCAAAAAAGCGAGGAGACAAATGGAGCTCAGGGGCACTGCAATTCACAAACGTGCAGAGTTATAAATGAGAACTCTCGTCCACAAAATATTGAGGGAAGGCAACGAAGAGGATTTGAAAGCAAGGCAGATTTGCAGGAAACAGATTTCAGGAGGTAGATTCGACTCGCCTTTAAAGCACATGAAAAGCGGCAAAACGTTGACAATGATGCCCTTGGCCAAAAAGGGCGTATGCGTTTTTTCCCGAATATATTCAGGAAAAAACGCATACGCCCTTTTTGGCCAACCAAGCAAGCCGGAAGGGCAAATCAGCGCTACAAAGAAGTCTCACTTGCCCTCGGTCAAAACGGCCATGCTGAACAAACAGTAAAAACCAGAAAAGCTGGACAGGCCA
This sequence comes from Eubalaena glacialis, assembly GCF_028564815.1. Classification (NCBI taxonomy): domain Eukaryota; kingdom Metazoa; phylum Chordata; class Mammalia; order Artiodactyla; family Balaenidae; genus Eubalaena; species Eubalaena glacialis. The sequence continues at coordinate 35,776 of NW_026871515.1, forward strand.
TGGAGACATGGGAGCCTTGCTACGCTGATGGGTGGGATATAAATTGCCAACAGGCACTCTGGAGAAGAGTACGGTGTGTCCTGAAACAAGTAATACACACAGCGTTGAGAGCATAGGGCACTTCCACTCATGGGCGTATAAATTGGGAAAACTAAAAATCAACAAGACACAGGCACCCTAAAGTTTACGGCTGCTCTGTTGCCAAGAACCTCCGCTTCGGTACACCTTCAATATCCCAGGAAAGAGAAAAATGGATAAAGAAATGGTGGTACTTGACACAATGGAATATCACTCAGCCATGAAATCAATGTCATAAGGCTAGTTAGCAGCATGATGAGTGGATTTAGCGACTATGATTCTAAGTGAAATAAGTCACACAGTAAAAGGCCCTTCTCCTAAGATATCGCTTATAGAGGGAATGTCAAAATCGTTACAGTTGAACTGAATTACAAAACAGAACAGAGGCACACCTTTAGAAGACACACTATGGCTGCTTAACGGGAAAGGTGAGGTGGGGTGATGCATAAAACAAGGGTTTGAAATTAGCTCAGACACCGCTCCATAAGCCACATATGTAATAGACAAGGCCTACTCCCTGCTCAGTGTACTGGACTCAACACCCCCTAGTCACCGCACAAGAATATATCTGACTAGTATGAATCTGAAAACCTATGTATTGATATCTCTCTGCAAGTGAATCAAGAGGGTGTAAAGCGGCATAAACACAGCAGGGAAAAGCAGGCAAACCCCATTCTAAACATACATTACTTTAAAAAACCCACAAAGCAAAGACAGTGAAAGAGAGAGAAATTCTTACAAAATCCGTTCAGGGTCTCTGATGCAACCTGGATTGACCATATCTAGACCCACAGCTGGATGAGACAGAAGGCTGGACACTCTTGGGTCTGAGAGGATTGGTGAGGTTGGGTGAGCAAATGCAGATACTTTAAAGTAATACCGCGGGGTACCCACCCCATGGGTCTCAAATCTCCAGGTACAAGGGAATCTTCCTACATCAAAACATGCATGGGAAACCCAGAAGATGGTATGCCGTGAGATCGGGAAAGGTTTCTAAAACGCACCTCATTTCTCCTCTCCTTGTGCTCGGGTTCGCCAATCCAGCCGCTTGACTAACCATCTCTCTACTTGGAGAATCAGCACCTTTAACCTCCTGTTTCGTCCAGGTTGCAATTTGTCCTGAGGATGAACGGGAAGACGGGGAACCAACGAGAGACTAGCCCTAGGTGTTGGGACAGGCACAGGTCACTCCATTTCCCATCAGGAAGAAGAATGAACCACAGGCTCAGCCTGCCCCCCAGAACCAAAATAGGGCCTGAAGCAATCCTGCGCTTTTGCGGCCAGCTCCCAAGAAAGCGAGGAGACAAATGGAGCTCAGGGGCACTGCAATTCACAAACGTGCAGAGTTATAAATGAGAACTCTCGTCCACAAATATATTGAGGGAAGGCAACGAAGAGGATTTGAAAGCAAGGCAGATTTGCAGGAAACAGATTTCAGGAGGTAGATTCGACTCGCCTTTAAAGCACATGAAAAGCGGCAAAACGTTGACAATGATGCCCTTGGCCAAAAAGGGCGTATGCGTTTTTTCCTGAATATATTCAGGAAAAAACGCATACGCCCTTTTTGGCCAACCAAGCAAGCCGGAAGGGCAAATCAGCGCTACAAAGAAGTCTCGCTTGCCCTCGGTCAAAAGGGCCATGCTGAACAAAGTGTAAAAACCAGAAAAGCAGGACAGGCCATGGAGACATGGGAGCCTTGCTACGCTGATGGGCGGGATGTAAATTGCCAACAGGCACTCTGGAGAAGAGTACGGTGTGTCCTGAAACAAGTAATAAACACAGCGTAGAGAGCATAGGGCACTTCCACTCATGGGCGTATAAATCGGGAAAACTAAAAATCAACAAGACACAGGCACCCTAAAGTTTACGGCTGCTTTGTTTCCAAGAATCTCCGCTTCGGTACACCTTCAATATCCCAGGAAAGAGAAAAATGGATAAAGAAATGGTGGTACTTGGCACAATGGAATATCACTCAGCCATGAAATCAATGTCATAAGGCTAGTTAGCAGCATGATGAGTGGATTTAGGTACGATGATTCTAAGTGAAATAAGTCACACAGAAAAAGACACTTATCCTAAGATATCGCTTATAGAGGGAATGTCAAAATCGCTACACTTGAACTGAATTACAAAACAGAACAGAGTCACACCTTTAGAAGACACACTATGGCTGCTTAACAGGAAAGGTGAGGTGGGGTGATGCATAAAACAAGGGTTTGAAATTAGCTCAGAGACCGCTCCATAACCCTAATATGTAATAGACAAGGCCTACTCCCTGCTCAGTGAACTGGACTCAACACACCCTAGTCACCACACAAGAATATATCTGACTAGTAAGAATCTGAAAACCTATGTATGGATATCTCTCTGCAAGTGAATCAAGAGGGTGTAAAGCGGCATCAACACAGCAGGGAAAAGCAGCCAAACCCGATTCTAAACATAAATTACTTAAAAAACCCACAAAACAAAGACAGTGAAAGAGAGAGAAATTCTTACAAAATCCGTTCAGGGTCCATGATGCAACCTGGATTGACCATATCTAGACCCACAGCTGGATGAGACATAAGGCTGGACACTCTTGGGGCTGAGAGGATTGGTGAGGTTGGGTGAGCAAACGCAGATACTTTAAAGTAACACTGCGGGGAACACACCCCATGGGTCTCAAATCTCCAGGTACAAGGGCATCTTCCTACATCAAAACATGCATGGGAAACCCAGAAGATGGTATGCCATGAGATCGGGAAAGGTTTCTAAAACGCACCTCATTTCTCCTCTCCTTGTGCTCGGGTTTACCATTCCAGCTGCTTGACTAACCATCTCCCTATTTGGAGAATGAGCACCTTTAACCTCCTGATTGTACAGGTTGCAATCTGTCCTGAGGATGAACGGGAAGACGTGGAACCAATGTGAGACGAGCCCTAGGTGTTGGGACAGGCATAGGTCACTCCATTTTCCCATCAGGAAGAAGAATGAACCACAGGCTCAGCCTGCCCCCCAGAACCAAAATAGGGCCTGAAGCAATCCTGCGCTTTTGCGGCCAGCTCCCAAAAAAGCGAGGAGACAAATGGAGCTCAGGGGCACTGCAATTCACAAACGTGCAGAGTTATAAATGAGAACTCTCGTCCACAAATATATTGAGGGAAGGCAACGAAGAGGATTTGAAAGCAAGGCAGATTTGCAGGAAACAGATTTCAGGAGGTAGATTCGACTCGCCTTTAAAGCACATGAAAAGCGGCAAAACGTTGACAATGATGCCCTTGGCCAAAAAGGGCGTATGCGTTTTTTCCTGAATATATTCAGGAAAAAACGCATACGCCCTTTTTGGCCAACCAAGCAAGCCAGAAGGGCAAATCAGCGCTACAAAGAAGTCTCGCTTGCCCTCGGTCAAAAGGGCCATGCTGAACAAACTGTAAAAACCAGAAAAGCAGGACAGGCCATGGAGACAGGGGAGCCTTGCTACGCTGATGGGCGGGATGTAAATTGCCAACAGGCACTCTGGAGAAGAGTACGGTGTGTCCTGAAACAAGTAATAAACACAGCGTTGAGAGCATACGGCACTTCCACTCATGGGCATATAAATTGGGAAAACTAAAAATCAACAAGACACAGGCACCCTAAAGTTTACGGCTGCTCTGTTTCCAAGAACCTCCGCTTCGGTACACCTTCAATATCCCAGGAAAGAGAAAAATGGATAAAGAAATGGTGGTACTTGGCACAATGGAATATCACTCAGCCATGAAATCAATGTCATAAGGCTAGTTAGCAGCATGATGAGTGGATTTAGGTACGATGATTCTAAGTGAAATAAGTCACACAGAAAAAGACACTTATCCTAAGATATCGCTTATAGAGGGAATGTCAAAATCGCTACACTTGAACTGAATTACAAAAGAGAACAGAGCCACACCTTTAGAAGACACACTATGGCTGCTTAACGGGAAAGGTGAGGTGGGGTGATGCATAAAACAAGGGTTTGAAATTAGCTCAGAGACCGCTCCATAAGCCAAATATGTAATAGACAAGGCCTACTCCCTGCTCAGTGAACTGGACTCAACACACCCTAGTCAACACACAAGAATATATTTGACTAGTAAGAATCTGAAAACCTATGTATCGATATCTCTCTGCAAGTGAATCAAGAGGGTGTAAAGCGGCATCAACACAGCAGGGAAAATCAGCCAAGCCCGATTCTAAACATAAATTACTTTAAAAAACCCACAAAACAAAGACAGTTAAAGAGAGAGAAATTCTTACAAAATCCATTCAGGGTCTATGATGCAACCTGGATTGACCATATCTAGACCCACAGCTGGATGAGACATAAGGCTGGACACTCTTGAGGCTGAGAGGATTGGTGAGGTTGGGTGAACAAATGCAGATACTTTAAAGTAATACTGCGGGGTACCCACCCAATGGGTCTCAAATCTCCAGGTACAAGGGCATCTTCCTACGTCAAAACATGCATGGGAAACACAGAGGATGGTATGCCGTGAGATCGGGAAAGGTTTCTAAAACGCACCTCATTTCTCCTCTCCTTGTGCTCGGGTTCGCCATTCCAGCCGCTTGACTAACCATCTCCCTACTTGGAGAATCAGCACCTTTAACCTCCTGTTTCGTCCAGGTTGCAATTTGTCCTGAGGATGAACGGGAAGACGGGGAACCAACGAGAGACTAGCCCTAGGTGTTGGGACAGGCACAGGTCACTCCATTTTCCCATCAGGAAGAAGAATGAACCACAGGCTCAGCCTGCCCCCCAGAACCAAAATAGGGCCTGAAGCAATCCTGCGCTTTTGCGGCCAGCTCCCAAGAAAGCGAGGAGACAAATGGAGCTCAGGGGCACTGCAATTCACAAACGTGCAGAGTTATAAATGAGAACTCTCGTGCACAAATATATTGAGGGAAGGCAACGAAGAGGATTTGAAAGCAAGGCAGATTTGCAGGAAACAGATTTCAGGAGGTAGATTCGACTCGCCTTTAAAGCACATGAAAAGCGGCAAAACGTTGACAATGATGCCCTTGGCCAAAAAGGGCGTATGCGTTTTTTCCTGAATATATTCAGGAAAAAACGCATACGCCCTTTTTGGCCAACCAAGCAAGCCGGAAGGGCAAATCAGCGCTACAAAGAAGTCTCGCTTGCCCTCGGTCAAAAGGGCCATGCTGAACAAAGTGTAAAAAGCAGAAAAGCTGGACAGGCCATGGAGTCATGGGAGCCTTGCTACGCTGATGGGCGGGATGTAAATTGCCAACAGGCACTCTGGAGAAGAGTACGGTGTGTACTGAAACAAATAATAAACACAGCGTAGAGAGCATAGGGCACTTCCACTCATGGGCGTATAAATTGGGAAAATTAAAAATCAACAAGACACAGGCACCCTAAAGTTTACGGCTGCTCTGTTGCCAAGAACCTCCACTTCGGTACACCTTCAATATCCCAGGAAAGAGAAAAATGGATAAAGAAATGGTGGTACTTGGCACAATGGAATATCACTCAGCCATGAAATCAATGTCATAAGACTAGGTAGCAGCATGATTAGTGGATTTAGGTACGATGATTCTAAGTGAAATAAGTCACACAGAAAAAGGCACTTATCCTAAGATATCGCTTATAGAGGGAATGTCAAAATCGCTACACTTGAACTGAATTACAAAACAGAACAGAGGCACACCTTTAGAAGACACACTATGGCTGCTTAACCGGAAAGGTGAGGTGGGGTGATGCATAAAACAAGGGTTTGAAATTAGCTCAGACACCGCTCCATAAGCCAAATATGTAATAGACAAGGCCTACTCCCTGCTCAGTGAACTGGACTCAACACCCCCTAGTCACCGGACAAGAATATATCTGACTAGTATGAATCTGAAAACCTATGTATTGATATCTCTCTGCAAGTGAATCAAGAGGGTGTAAAGCGGCATAAACACAGCAGGGAAAAGCAGCCAAACCCCATTCTAAACATACATTTCTTTAAAAAACCCACAAAGCAAAGACAGTGAAAGAGAGAGAAATTCTTACAAAATCCGTTCAGGGTCTCTGATGCAACCTGGATTGACCATATCTAGACCCACAGCTGGATGAGACATAAGGCTGGACACTCTTGCGGCTGAGAGGATTAGTGAGGTTGGGTGAGCAAATGCAGATACTTTAAAGTAATACAGCGGGGTACCCACCCCATGGGTCTCAAATCTCCAGGTACAAGGGCATCTTCCTACATCAAAACATGCATGGGAAACCCAGAAGATGGTATGCCGTGAGATCGGAAAAAGTTTCTAAAACGCACCTAATTTCTCCTCTCCTTGTGCTCGGGTCCGCCATTCCAGCCGCTTGATGCACCATCTCCCTACTTGGAGAATCAGCACCTTTAACCTCCTGTTTCGTCCAGGTTGCAGTTTGTCCTGAGGATGAACGGGAAGACGGGGAACCAACGAGAGACTAGCCCTAGGTGTTGGGACAGGCACAGGTCACTCCATTTTCACATCAGGAAGAAGAATGAACCACAGGCTCAGCCTGCCCCCCAAAACCAAAATAGGGCCTGAAGCAATCCTGCGCTTTTGCGGCCAGCTCCCAAAAAAGCGAGGAGACAAATGGAGCTCAGGGGCACTGCAATTCACAAACGTGCAGAGTTATAAATGAGATCTCTCGTCCACAAATATTTTGAGGGAAGGCAACGAAGAGGATTTGAAAGCAAGGCAGATTTGCAGGAAACAGATTTCAGGAGGTAGATTCGACTCGCCTTTAAAGCACATGAAAAGTGACAAAACGTTGACAATGATGCCCTTGGCCAAAAAGGGCGTATGCGTTTTTTCCTGAATATATTCAGGAAAAAACGCATACGCCCTTTTTGGCCAACCAAGCAAGCCGGAAGGGCAAATCAGTGCTACAAAGAAGTCTCGCTTGCCCTCGGTCAAAAGGGCCATGCTGAACAAAGTGTAAAAACCAGAAAAGCAACACAGGCCATGGAGACATGGGAGCCTTGCTACGCTGATGGGCGGGATGTAAATTGCCAACAGGCAATCTGGAGAAGAGTACGGTGTGTCCTGAAACAAGTAATAAACACAGCGTAGAGAGCATAGGGCACTTCCACTCATGGGCGTATAAATTGGGAAAACTAAAAATCAACAAGACACAGGCACCCTAAAGTTTACGGCTGCTCTGTTGCCAAGAACCTCCGCTTCGGTACACCTTCAATATCCCAGGAAAGAGAAAAATGGATAAACAAATGGTGGTACTTGGCACAATGCAATATCACTCAGCCATGAAATCAATGTCATAAGGCTAGTTAGCAGCATGATGAGTGGATTTAGGTACGATGATTCTAAGTGAAATAAGTCACACAGAAAAAGGCACTTATCCTAAGATATCGCTTATAGAGGGAATGTCAAAATCGCTACACTTGAACTGAATTACCAAACAGAACAGAGTCACACCTTTAGAAGACACACTATGTCTGCTTAACTGGAAAGGTGAGGTGGGGTGATGCATAAAACAAGGGTTTGAAATTAGCTCAGACACCGCTCATAAGCCAAATATGTACTAGACAAGGCCTACTCCCTGCTCAGTGAACTGGACTCAACACCCCCTAGTCACCGCACAAGAATATATCTGACTAGTATGAATCTGAAAACCTATGTATCGATATCTCTCTGCAAGTGAATCAAGAGGGTGTAAAGCGGCATAAACACAGCAGGGAAAAGCAGCCAAACCCCATTCTAAACATACATTACTTTAAAAAACCCACAAAGCAAAGACAGTGAAAGAGATAGAAATTCTTACAAAATCCGTTCAGGGTCTCTGATGCAACCTGGATTGACCATATCTAGACCCACAGCTGGATGAGACATAAGGCTGGACACTCTTGGGGCTGAGAGGATTGGTGAGGTTGGGTGAGCAAATGCAGATACTTTAAAGTAATACCGCGGGGTACCCACCCGATGGGTCTCAAATCTCCAGGTACAAGGGAATCTTCCTACATCAAAACATGCATGGGAAACCCAGAAGATGGTATGCCGTGAGATCGGGAAAGTTTCTAAAACGCACCTCATTTCTCCCCTCCTTGTGCTCGGGTTCGCCATTCCAGCCACTTGACTAACCATCTCCCTAATTGGAGAATCAGCACCTTTAACCTACTGTTTCGTCCAGGTTGCAATTTGTCCTGAGGATGAACGGGAAGACGGGGGACCAACGAGAGACTAGCCCTAGGTGTTGGGACAGGCACAGGTCACTCCATTTTCCCATCAGGAAGAAGAATGAACCACAGGCTCAGCCTGCCCCCCAGAACCAAAATAGGGCCTGAAGCAATCCTGCGCTTTTGCGGCCAGCTCCCAAGAAAGCGAGGAGACAAATGGAGCTCAGGGGCACTGCAATTCACAAACGTGCAGAGTTATAAATGAGAACTCTCGTCCACAAATATATTGAGGGAAGGCAACGAAGAGGATTTGAAAGCAAGGCAGATTTGCAGGAAACAGATTTCAGGAGGTAGATTCGACTCGCCTTTAAAGCACATGAAAAGCGGCAAAACGTTGACAATGATGCCCTTGGCCAAAAAGGGCGTATGCGTTTTTTCCTGAATATATTCAGGAAAAAACGCATACGCCCTTTTTGGCCAACCAAGCAAGCCGGAAGGGCAAATCAGCGCTACAAAGAAGTCTCGCTTGCCCTCGGTCAAAAGGGCCATGCTGAACAAAATGTAAAAACCAGAAAAGCAGGACAGGCCATGGAGACCTGGGAGCCTTGCTACGCTGATGGGCGGGATGTAAATTGCCAACAGGCACTCTGGAGAAGAGTACGGTGTGTCCTGAAACAAGTAATAAACACAGCGTAGAGAGCATAGGGCACTTCCACTCATGGGCGTATAAATTGGGAAAACTAAAAGTCAACAAGACACAGGCACCCCAAAATTTACGGCTGCTCTGTTGCCAAGAACCTCCGCTTCGGTACACCTTCAATATCCCAGGAAAGAGAAAAATGGATAAAGAAATGGTGGTACTTGGCACAATGGAATATCACTCAGCCATGAAATCAATGACATAAGGCTAGTTAGCAGCATGATGAGTGGATTTAGGTACGATGATTCTAAGTGAAATAAGTCACACAGAAAAAGGCCCTTATCCTAAGATATCGCTTCTAGAGGGAATGTCAAAATCGCTACACTTGAACTGAATTACAAAACAGAACAGAGTCACACCTTTAGAAGACACACTATGGCTGCTTAACGGGAAAGGTGAGGTGGGGTGATGCATAAAACAAGGGTTTGAAATTAGCTCAGACACCGCTCCATAAGCCAAATATGTAATAGACAAGGCCTACTCCCTGCTCAGTGTACTGGACTCAACACCCCCTTGTCACCGCACAAGAATATATCTGACTAGTATGAATCTGAAAACCTATGTATTGATATCTCTCTGCAAGTGAATCAAGAGGGTGTAAAGCGGCATAAACACAGCAGGGAAAAGCGGCCAAACCCCATTCTAAACATACATTACTTTAAAAAAGCCACAAAGCAAAGACAGTGAAAGAGAGAGAAATTCTTACAAAATCCGTTCAGGGTCTCTGATGCAACCTGGATTGACCATATCAAGACCCACAGCTGGATGAGACATAAGGCTGGACACTCTTGGGGCTGAGAGGATTGGTGAGGTTGGGTGAGCAAACGCAGATAATTAAAAGTAACACTGCGGGGAACACACCCCATGGGTCTCAAATCTCCAGGTACAAGGGCATCTTCCTACATCAAAACATGCATGGGAAACCCAGAAGATGGTATGCCGTGAGATCGGGAAAGGTTTCTAAAACGCACCTCATTTCTCCTCTCCTTGTGCTCGGGTTCGCCATTCCAGCCGCTTGACTAACCATCTCCCTACTTGGAGAATCAGCACCTTTAACCTCCTGTTTCGTCCAGGTTGCAATTTGTCCTGAGGATGAACGGGAAGACGGGGAACCAACGAGAGACTAGCCCTAGGTGTTGGGACAGGCACAGGTCACTCCATTTTCCCATCAGGAAGAAGAATGAACCACAGGCTCAGCCTGCCCCACAGAACCAAAATAGGGCCTGAAGCAATCCTGCGCTTTTGCGGCCAGCTCCCAAAAAAGCGAGGAGACTAATGGAGCTCAGGGGCACTGCAATTCACAAACGTGCAGAGTTATAAATGAGAACTCTCGTCCACAAATATATTGAGGGAAGGCAACGAAGAGGATTTGAAAGCAAGGCAGATTTGCAGGAAACAGATTTCAGGAGGTAGATTCGACTCGCCTTGAAAGCACATGAAAAGTGGCAAAACGTTGACAATGATGCCCTTGGTCAAAAAGGGCGTATGCGTTTTTTCCTGAATATATTCAGGAAAAAACGCATACGCCCTTTTTGGCCAACCAAGCAAGCCGGAAGGGCAAATCAGCGCTACAAAGAAGTCTCGCTTGCCCTCGGTCAAAAGGCCATGCTGAACAAAGTGTAAAAAGCAGAAAAGCTGGACAGGCCATGGAGACATGGGAGCCTTGCTACGCTGATGGGCAGGATGTAAATTGCCAACAGGCACTCTGGAGAAGAGTACGGTGTGTCCTGAAACAAATAATAAACACAGCGTAGAGAGCATAGGGCACTTCCACTCATGGGCGTATAAATTGGGAAAACTAAAAATCAACAAGACACAGGCACCCTAAAGTTTACGGCTGCTCTGTTGCCAAGAACCTCCGCTTCGGTACACCTTCAATATCCCAGGAAAGAGAAAAATGGATAAAGAAATGGTGGTACTTGGCACAATGGAATATCACTCAGCCATGAAATCAATGTCATAAGACTAGGTAGCAGCATGATTAGTGGATTTAGGTACGATGATTCTAAGTGAAATAAGTCACACAAAAAAGGCACTTATCCTAAGATATCGCTTATAGAGGGAATGTCAAAATCGCTACACTTGAACTGAATTACAAAACAGAACAGAGGCACACCTTTAGAAGACACACTATGGCTGCTTAACCGGAAAGGTGAGGTGGGGTGATGCATAAAACAAGGGTTTGAAATTAGCTCAGACACCGCTCCATAAGCCAAATATGTAATAGACAAGGCCTACTCCCTGCTCAGTGAACTGGACTCAACACCCCCTAGTCACCGGACAAGAATATATCTGACTAGTATGAATCTGAAAACCTATGTATTGATATCTCTCTGCAAGTGAATCAAGAGGGTGTAAAGCGGCATCAACACAGCAGGGAAAAGCAGCCAAACCCCATTCTAAACATACATTACTTTAAAAAACCCACAAAGCAAAGACAGTGAAAGAGAGAGAAATTCTTACAAAATCCGTTCAGGGTCTCTGATGCAACCTGGATTGACCATATCTAGACCCACAGCTGGATGAGACATAAGGCTGGACACTCTTGCGGCTGAGAGGATTAGTGAGGTTGGGTGAGCAAATGCAGATACTTTAAAGTAATACTGCGGGGTACCCACCCCATGGGTCTCAAATCTCCAGGTACAAGGGCATCTTCCTACATCAAAACATGCATGGGAAACCCAGAAGATGGTATGCCGTGAGATCGCAAAAAGTTTCTAAAACGCACCTCATTTCTCCTCTCCTTGTGCTCGGGTCCGCCATTCCAGCCGCTTGATTCACCATCTCCCTACTTGGAGAATCAGCACCTTAAACCTCCTGTTTCGTCCAGGTTGCAGTTTGTCCTGAGGATGAACGGGAAGACGGGGAACCAACGAGAGACTAGCCCTAGGTGTTGGGACAGGCACAGGTCACTCCATTTTCACATCAGGAAGAAGAATGAACCACAGGCTCAGCCTGCCCCCCAAAACCAAAATAGGGCCTGAAGCAATCCTGCGCTTTTGCGGCCAGCTCCCAAAAAAGCGAGGAGACAAATGGAGCTCAGGGGCACTGCAATTCACAAACGTGCAGAGTTATAAATGAGAACTCTCGTCCACAAATATATTGAGGGAAGGCAACGAAGAGGATTTGAAAGCAAGGCAGATTTGCAGGAAACAGATTTCAGGAGGTAGATTCAACTCGCCTTTAAAGCACATGAAAAGTGGCAAAACGTTGACAATGATGCCCTTGGCCAAAAAGGGCGTATGCGTTTTTTCCTGAATATATTCAGGAAAAAACGCATACGCCCTTTTTGGCCAACCAAGCAAGCCGGAAGGGCAAATCAGCGCTACAAAGAAGTCTCGCTTGCCCTCGGTCAAAAGGGCCATGCTGAACAAAGTGTAAAAACCAGAAAAGCAGGACAGGCCATGGAGACAAGGGAGCCTTGCTACGCTGATGGGCGGGATGTAAATTGCCAACAGGCACTCTGGAGAAGAGTACGGTGTGTCCTGAAACAAGTAATAAACACAGCTTAGAGAGCATAGGGCACTCCCACTCATGGGCGTATAAATTGTGAAAACTAAAAATCAACAAGACACAGGCACCCTAAAGTTTACGGCTGCTCTGTTTCCAAGAACCTCCGCTTCGGTACACCTTCAATATCCCAGGAAAGAGAAAAGTGGATAAAGAAATGGTGGTACTTGGCACAATGGAATATCACTCAGCCATGAAATCAATGTCATAAGGCTAGTTAGCAGCATGATGAGTGGATTTAGGTACGATGATTCTAAGTGAAATAAGTCACACAGAAAAAGACACTTATCCTAAGATATCGCTTATAGAGGGAATGTCAAAATCGCTACACTTGAACTGAATTACAAAACAGAACAGAGTCACACCTTTAGAAGACACACTATGGCTGCTTAACCGGAAAGGTGAGGTGGGGTGATGCATAAAACAAGGGTTTGAAATTAGCTCAGAGACCGCTCCATAAGCCAAATATGTAATAGACAAGGCCTACTCCCTGCTCAGTGAACTGGACTCAACACACCCTAGTCACCACACAAGAATATATCTGAGTAGTAAGAATCTGAAAACCTATGTATCGATATCTCTCTGCAAGTGAATCAAGAGGGTGTAAAGCGGCATCAACACAGCAGGGAAAAGCAGCCAAGCCCGATTCTAAACATAAATTTCTTTAAAAAACCCACAAAACAAAGACAGTGAAAGAGAGAGAAATTCTTACAAAATCCGTTTAGGGTCTATGATGCAACCTGGATTGACCATATCTAGACCCACAGCTGGATGAGACATAAGGCTGGACACTCTTGAGGCTGAGAGGATTGGTGAGGTTGGGTGAACAAATGCAGATACTTTAAAGTAATACTGCGGGGTACCCACCCAATGGGTCTCAAATCTCCAGGTACAAGGGAATCTTCCTACATCAAAACATGCATGGGAAACCCAGAAGATGGTATGCCGTGAGATCGGGAAAAGTTTCTAAAACGCACCTCATTTCTCCTCTCCTTGTGCTCGGGTTCGCCATTCCAGCCGCTTGACTAACCATCTCCCTACTTGGAGAATCAGCACCTTTAACCTCCTGTTTCGTACAGGTTGCAGGTTGTCCTGAAGATGAACGGGAAGACGGGGAACCAACGAGAGACTAGCCCTAGGTGTTGGGACAGGCATAGGTCACTCCATTTTCCCATCAGGAAGAAGAATGAACCACAGGCTCAGCCTGCCCCCCAGAACCAAAATAGGGCCTGAAGCAATCCTGCGCTTTTGCGGCCAGCTCCCAAAAAAGCGAGGAGACAAATGGAGCTCAGGGGCACTGCAATTCACAAACGTGCAGAGTTATAAATGAGATCTCTCGTCCACAAATATATTGAGGGAAGGCAACGAAGAGGATTTGAAAGCAAGGCCGATTTGCAGGAAACAGATTTCAGGAGGTAGATTCGACTCGCATTTAAAGCACATGAAAAGTGACAAAACGTTGACAATGATGCCCTTGGCCAAAAAGGGCGTATGCGTTTTTTCCTGAATATATTCAGGAAAAAACGCATACGCCCTTTTTGGCCAACCAAGCAAGCCGGAAGGGCAAATCAGCGCTACAAAGAAGTCTCGCTTGCCCTCGGTCAAAAGGGCCATGCTGAACAAACTGTAAAAGCCAGAAAAGCAAGACAGGCCATGGAGACATGGGAGCCTTGCTACGCTGATGGGCGGGATGTAAATTGCCAACAGGCACTCTGGAGAAGAGTACGGTGTGTCCTGAAACAAGTAATAAACACAGCGTAGAGAGCATAGGGCACTTCCACTCATGGGCGTATAAATTGGGAAAACTAAAAATCAACAAGACACAGGCACCCTAAAGTTTACGGCTGCTCTGTTGCCAAGAACCTCCGCTTCGGTACACCTTCAATATCCCAGGAAAGAGAAAAATGGATAAAGAAATGGTGGTACTTGGCACAATGCAATATCACTCAGCCATGAAATCAATGTCATAAGGCTAGTTAGCAGCATGATGAGTGGATTTAGGTACGATGATTCTAAGTGAAATAACTCACACAGAAAAAGGCACTTATCCTAAGATATCGCTTATAGAGGCAATGTCAAAATCGCTACACTTGAACTGAATTACAAACAGAACAGAGTCACACCTTTAGAAGACACACTATGGCTGCTTAACGGGAAAGGTGAGGTGGGGTGATGCATAAAACAAGGGTTTGAAATTAGCTCAGACACCGCTCCATAAGCCAAATATGTAATAGACAAGGCCTACTCCCTGCTCAGTGAACTGGACTCAACAACCCCTAGTCACCGCACAAGAATATATCTGACTAGTATGAATCTGAAAACCTATGTATCGATATCTCTCTGCAAGTGAATCAAGAGGGTGTAAAGCGGCATCAACACAGCAGGGAAAAGCAGCCAAACCCCATTCTAAACATAAATTACTTTAAAAAACCCACAAAACAAAGACAGTGAAAGAGAGAGAAATTCTTACAAAATCCGTTCAGGGTCTCTGATGCAACCTGGATTGACCATATCTAGACCCACAGCTGGATGAGACATAAGGCTGGACACTCTTGGGGCTGAGAGGATTGGTGAGGTTGGGTGAGCAAACGCAGATACTTTAAAGTAAAACTGCGGGGAACACACCCCATGGGTCTCAAATCTCCTGGTACAAGGGCATCTTCCTACATCAAAACATGCATGGGAAACCCAGAAGATGGTATGCCATGAGATCGGGAAAGGTTTCTAAAACGCACCTCATTTCTCCTCTCCTTGTGCTCGGGTTCGCCATTCCAGCTGCTTGACCAACCATCTCCCTACTTGGAGAATCAGCACCTTTAACCTCCTGATTGTACAGGTTGCAATTTGTCCTGAGGATGAACGGGAAGACGCGGAAGCAACGAGAGACGAGCCCTAGGTGCTGGGACAGGCGTAGGTCACTCCATTTTCCCATCAGGAAGAAGAATGAACCACAGGCTCAGCCTGCCCCCCAGAACCAAAATAGGGCCTGAAGCAATCCTGCGCTTTTGCGGCCAGCTCCCAAAAAAGCGAGGAGACAAATGGAGCTCAGGGGCACTGCAATTCACAAACGTGCAGAGTTATAAATGAGAACTCTCGTCCACAAATATATTGAGGGAAGGCAACGAAGAGGATTTGAAAGCAAGGCAGATTTGCAGGAAACAGATTTCAGGAGGTAGATTCGACTCGCCTTTAAAGCACATGAAAAGCGGCAAAACGTTGACAATGATGCCCTTGGCCAAAAAGGGCGTATGCGTTTTTTCCTGAATATATTCAGGAAAAAACGCATACGCCCTTTTTGGCCAACCAAGCAAGCCGGAAGGGCAAATCAGCGCTACAAAGAAGTCTCGCTTGCCCTTGGTCAAAAGGGCCATGCTGAAGAAAGTGTAAAAACCAGAAAAGCAGGACAGGCCATGGAGACATGGGAGCCTTGCTACGCTGATGGGCGGGATGTAAATTGCCAACAGGCACTCTGGAGAAGTGTACGGTGTGTCCTGAAACAAGTAATAAACACAGCATAGAGAGCATAGGGCACTTCCACTCATGGGCGTATAAATTGGGAAAACTAAAAATCAACAAGACACAGGCACCCCAAACTTTACGGCTGTTCTGTTGCCAAGAACCTCCGCTTCGGTACACCTTCAATATCCCAGGAAAGAGAAAAATGGATAAAGAAATGGTGGTACTTGGCACAATGGAATATCACTCAGCCATGAAATCAATGTCATAAGGCTAGTTAGCAGCATGATGAGTGGATTTAGGTACGATGATTCTAAGTGAAATAAGTCACACAGAAAAAGGCACTTATCCTAAGATATCGCTTATAGAGGGAATGTCAAAATCGCTACACTTGAACTGAATTACAAAACAGAACAGAGGCACACCTTTAGAAGACACACTATGGCTGCTTAACCGGAAAGGTGAGGTGGGGTGATGCATAAAACAAGGGTTTGAAATTAGCTCAGAGACCGCTCCATAAGCCAAATATGTAATAGACAAGGCCTACTCCCTGCTCAGTGAACTGGACTCAACACCCCCTAGTCACCGCACAAGAATATATCTGACT
Organism: Eubalaena glacialis; assembly: GCF_028564815.1. NCBI lineage: Eukaryota > Metazoa > Chordata > Mammalia > Artiodactyla > Balaenidae > Eubalaena > Eubalaena glacialis. The sequence goes on from NW_026871515.1 coordinate 52,250, forward strand.
AGTATGAAATTGAAAACCTGTGTATTGATATCTCTCTGCAAGTGAATCAAGAGGGTGTAAAGCGGCATAAACGCAGCAGGGAAAAGCAGCCAAACCGCATTCTAAACATACATTACTTTAAAAAACCCACAAAGCAAAGACAGTGAAAGAGAGAGAAATTCTTACAAAATCCGTTCAGGGTCTCTGATGCAACCTGGATTGACCATATCTAGACCCACAGCTGGATGAGACATAAGGCTGGACACTCTTGGGGCTGAGAGGATTGGTGAGGTTGGGTGAGCAAACGCAGATACTTTAAAGTAATACCGCGGGGTACCCACCCCATGGGTCTCAAATCTCCAGGTACAAGGGCATCTTCCTACATCCAAACATGCATGTGAAACCCAGAAGATGGTATGCCGTGAGATCGGGAAAGGTTTCTAAAACGCACCTCATTTCTCCTCTCCTTGTGCTCGGGTTCGCCATTCCAGCCGCTTGATTCACCATCTCCCTACTTGGAGAATCAGCATCTTCAAACTCCTGTATCGTACAGGTTGCAATTTTCCTGAGGATGAACGGGAAGACGGGCAACCAACGAGAGACTAGCCCTAGGTGTTGGGACAGGCACAGGTCACTCCATTTTTCCATCAGGAAGAAGAATGAACCACAGGCTCAGCCTGCCCCCCAGAACCAAAATAGGGCCTGAAGCAATGCTGCGCTTTTGCGGCCAGCTCCCAAAAAAGCGAGTAGACAAATGGAGCTCAGGGGCACTGCAATTCACAAACGTGCAGAGTTATAAATGAGAACTCTCGTCCACAAATATATTGAGGGAAGGCAACGAAGAGGATTTGAAAGTAAGGCAGATTTTTAGGAAACAGATTTCAGGATGTAGATTCGACTCGCCTGTAAAGCACATGAAAAGCGGCAAAACGTTGACAATGATGCCCTTGGCCAAAAAGGGCGTATGCGTTTTTTCCTGAATATATTCAGGAAATATATTCAGGAAATATATTCAGGAAATATATTCAGGAAAAAACGAATACGCCCTTTTTGGCCAACCAAGCAAGCCGGAAGGGCAAATCAGCGCTACAAAGAAGTCTCGCTTGCCCTCGGTCAAAAGGGCCATGCTGAACAAACAGTAAAAACCAGAAAAGCAGGACAGGCCATGGAGACATGCGAGCCTTGCTACGCTGATGGGCGGGATGTAAATTGCCAACAGGCAGTCTGGAGAAGTGTACGGTGTGTCCTGAAACAAGTAATAAACACAGCTTAGAGAGCATAGGGCACTTCCACTCATGGGCGTATAAATTGGGAAAACTAAAAATCAACAAGACACAGGCACCCCAAAATTTACAGCTGCTCTGTTTCCAAGAACCTCCACTTCGGTACACCTTCAATATCCCAGGAAAGAGAAAAATGGATAAACAAATGGTGGTACTTGGCACAATGGAATGTCACTCAGCCATGAAATCAATGTCATAAGGCTAGTTAGCAGGATGATGAGTGGATTTAGCGACGATGATTCTAAGTGAAATAAGTCACACAGAAAAAGACACTTATCCTAAGATATCGCTTATAGAGGGAATGTCAAAATCGCTACACTTGAACTGAATTACAAAACAGAACAGAGTCACACCTTTAGAAGACACACTATGGCTGCTTAACGGGAAAGGTGAGGTGGGGTGATGCATAAAACAAGGGTTTGAAATTAGCTCAGAGACCGCTCCATAAGCCAAATATGTAATAGACAAGGCCTACTCCCTGCTCAGTGAACTGGACTCAACACACCCTAGTCACCACACAAGAATATATCTGAGTAGTAAGAATCTGAAAACCTATGTATCGATATCTCTCTGCAAGTGAATCAAGAGGGTGTAAAGCGGCATCAACACAGCAGGGAAAAGCACCCAAGCCCGATTCTAAACATAAATTACTTTAAAAAACCCACAAAACAAAGACAGTGAAAGAGAGAGAAATTCTTACAAAATCCGTTCAGGGTCTCTGATGCAACCTGGATTGACCATATCTAGACCCACAGCTGGATGAGACATAAGGCTGCACACTCTTGGGGCTGAGAGGATTGGTGAGGTTGGGTGAGCAAACGCAGATACTTTAAAGTAATACCGCGGGGTACCCACCCCATGGGTCTCAAATCTCCAGGTACAAGGGCATCTTCCTACATCCAAACATGCATGTGAAACCCAGAAGATGGTATGCCGTGAGATCGGGAAAGGTTTCTAAAACGCACCTCATTTCTCCTCTCCTTGTGCTCGGGTTCCCCATTCCAGCCGCTTGATTCACCATCTCCCTACTTGGAGAATCAGCATCTTTAAACTCCTGTATCGTACAGGTTGCAATTTTCCTGAGGATGAACGGGAAGACGGACAACCAACGAGAGACTAGCCCTAGGTGTTGGGACAGGCGCAGGTCACTCCATTTTTCCATCAGGAAGAAGAATGAACCACAGGCTTAGCCTGCCCCCCAGAACCAAAATAGGGCCTGAAGCAATCCTGCGCTTTTGCCGCCAGCTCCCAAAAAAGCGAGTAGACAAATGGAGCTCAGGGGCACTGCAATTCACAAACGTGCAGAGTTATAAATGAGAACTCTCGTCCACAAATATATTGAGGGAAGGCAACGAAGAGGATTTGAAAGTAAGGCAGATTTTCAGGAAACAGATTTCAGGATGTAGATTCGACTCGCCTGTAAAGCACAGGAAAAGCGGCAAAACGTTGACAATGATGCCCTTGGCCAAAAAGGGCGTATGCGTTTTTTCCTGAATATATTCAGGAAAAAACGCATACGCCGTTTTTGGCCAACCAAGCAAGCCGGAAGGGCAAATCAGCGCTACAAAGAAGTCTCGCTTGCCCTCGGTCAAAAGGGCCATGCTGAACAAACAGTAAAAACCAGAAAAGCAGGACAGGCCATGGAGACATGCGAGCCTTGCTACGCTGATGGGCGGGATGTAAATTGCCAACAGGCACTCTGGAGAAGAGTACGGTGTGTCCTGAAACAAGTAATAAACACAGCTTAGAGAGCATAGGGCACTCCCACTCATGGGCGTATAAATTGTGAAAACTAAAAATCAACAAGACACAGGCACCCTAAAGTTTACGGCTGCTCTGTTTCCAAGAACCTCCGCTTCGGTACACCTTCAATATCCCAGGAAAGAGAAAAGTGGATAAAGAAATGGTGGTACTTGGCACAATGGAATATCACTCAGCCATGAAATCAATGTCATAAGGCTAGTTAGCAGCATGATGAGTGGATTTAGGTACGATGATTCTAAGTGAAATAAGTCACACAGAAAAAGACACTTATCCTAAGATATCGCTTATAGAGGGAATGTCAAAATCGCTACACTTGAACTGAATTACAAAACAGAACAGAGTCACACCTTTAGAAGACACACTATGGCTGCTTAACCGGAAAGGTGAGGTGGGGTGATGCATAAAACAAGGGTTTGAAATTAGCTCAGAGACCGCTCCATAAGCCAAATATGTAATAGACAAGGCCTACTCCCTGCTCAGTGAACTGGACTCAACACACCCTAGTCACCACACAAGAATATATCTGAGTAGTAAGAATCTGAAAACCTATGTATCGATATCTCTCTGCAAGTGAATCAAGAGGGTGTAAAGCGGCATCAACACAGCAGGGAAAAGCAGCCAAGCCCGATTCTAAACATAAATTTCTTTAAAAAACCCACAAAACAAAGACAGTGAAAGAGAGAGAAATTCTTACAAAATCCGTTTAGGGTCTATGATGCAACCTGAATTGACCATATCTAGACCCACAGCTGGATGAGACATAAGGCTGGACACTCTTGAGGCTGAGAGTATTGGTGAGGTTGGGTGAACAAATGCAGATACTTTAAAGTAATACTGCGGGGTACCCACCCAATGGGTCTCAAATCTCCAGGTACAAGGGCATCTTCCTACATCAAAACATGCATGGGAAACCCAGAAGATGGTATGCCGTGAGATCGGGAAAAGTTTCTAAAACGCACCTCATTTCTCCTCTCCTTGTGCTCGGGTTCGCCATTCCAGCCGCTTGACTAACCATCTCCCTACTTGGAGAATCAGCACCTTTAACCTCCTGTTTCGTACAGGTTGCAGGTTGTCCTGAAGATGAACGGGAAGACGGGGAACCAACGAGAGACTAGCCCTAGGTGTTGGGACAGGCATAGGTCACTCCATTTTCCCATCAGGAAGAAGAATGAACCACAGGCTCAGCCTGCCCCCAAGAACCAAAATAGGGCCTGAAGCAATCCTGCGCTTTTGCGGCCAGCTCCCAAAAAAGCGAGGAGACAAATGGAGCTCAGGGGCACTGCAATTCACAAACGTGCAGAGTTATAAATGAGATCTCTCGTCCACAAATATATTGAGGGAAGGCAACGAAGAGGATTTGAAAGCAAGGCCGATTTGCAGGAAACAGATTTCAGGAGGTAGATTCGACTCGCATTTAAAGCACATGAAAAGTGACAAAACGTTGACAATGATGCCCTTGGCCAAAAAGGGCGTATGCGTTTTTTCCTGAATATATTCAGGAAAAAACGCATACGCCCTTTTTGGCCAACCAAGCAAGCCGGAAGGGCAAATCAGCGCTACAAAGAAGTCTCGCTTGCCCTCGGTCAAAAGGGCCATGCTGAACAAACTGTAAAAGCCAGAAAAGCAAGACAGGCCATGGAGACATGGGAGCCTTGCTACGCTGATGGGCGGGATGTAAATTGCCAACAGGCACTCTGGAGAAGAGTACGGTGTGTCCTGAAACAAGTAATAAACACAGCGTAGAGAGCATAGGGCACTTCCACTCATGGGCGTATAAATTGGGAAAACTAAAAATCAACAAGACACAGGCACCCTAAAGTTTACGGCTGCTCTGTTGCCAAGAACCTCCGCTTCGGTACACCTTCAATATCCCAGGAAAGAGAAAAATGGATAAAGAAATGGTGGTACTTGGCACAATGCAATATCACTCAGCCATGAAATCAATGTCATAAGGCTAGTTAGCAGCATGATGAGTGGATTTAGGTACGATGATTCTAAGTGAAATAACTCACACAGAAAAAGGCACTTATCCTAAGATATCGCTTATAGAGGCAATGTCAAAATCGCTACACTTGAACTGAATTACAAACAGAACAGAGTCACACCTTTAGAAGACACACTATGGCTGCTTAACGGGAAAGGTGAGGTGGGGTGATGCATAAAACAAGGGTTTGAAATTAGCTCAGACACCGCTCCATAAGCCAAATATGTAATAGACAAGGCCTACTCCCTGCTCAGTGAACTGGACTCAACACCCCCTAGTCACCGCACAAGAATATATCTGACTAGTATGAATCTGAAAACCTATGTATCGATATCTCTCTGCAAGTGAATCAAGAGGGTGTAAAGCGGCATCAACACAGCAGGGAAAAGCAGCCAAACCCCATTCTAAACATAAATTACTTTAAAAAACCCACAAAACAAAGACAGTGAAAGAGAGAGAAATTCTTACAAAATCCGTTCAGGGTCTCTGATGCAACCTGGATTGACCATATCTAGACCCACAGCTGGATGAGACATAAGGCTGGACACTCTTGGGGCTGAGAGGATTGGTGAGGTTGGGTGAGCAAACGCAGATACTTTAAAGTAAAACTGCGGGGAACACACCCCATGGGTCTCAAATCTCCTGGTACAAGGGCATCTTCCTACATCAAAACATGCATGGGAAACCCAGAAGATGGTATGCCATGAGATCGGGAAAGGTTTCTAAAACGCACCTCATTTCTCCTCTCCTTGTGCTCGGGTTCGCCATTCCAGCTGCTTGACCAACCATCTCCCTACTTGGAGAATCAGCACCTTTAACCTCCTGATTGTACAGGTTGCAATTTGTCCTGAGGATGAACGGGAAGACGCGGAAGCAACGAGAGACGAGCCCTAGGTGCTGGGACAGGCGTAGGTCACTCCATTTTCCCATCAGGAAGAAGAATGAACCACAGGCTCAGCCTGCCCCCCAGAACCAAAATAGGGCCTGAAGCAATCCTGCGCTTTTGCGGCCAGCTCCCAAAAAAGCGAGGAGACAAATGGAGCTCAGGGGCACTGCAATTCACAAACGTGCAGAGTTATAAATGAGAACTCTCGTCCACAAATATATTGAGGGAAGGCAACGAAGAGGATTTGAAAGCAAGGCAGATTTGCAGGAAACAGATTTCAGGAGGTAGATTCGACTCGCCTTTAAAGCACATGAAAAGCGGCAAAACGTTGACAATGATGCCCTTGGCCAAAAAGGGCGTATGCGTTTTTTCCTGAATATATTCAGGAAAAAACGCATACGCCCTTTTTGGCCAACCAAGCAAGCCGGAAGGGCAAATCAGCGCTACAAAGAAGTCTCGCTTGCCCTTGGTCAAAAGGGCCATGCTGAAGAAAGTGTAAAAACCAGAAAAGCAGGACAGGCCATGGAGACATGGGAGCCTTGCTACGCTGATGGGCGGGATGTAAATTGCCAACAGGCACTCTGGAGAAGTGTACGGTGTGTCCTGAAACAAGTAATAAACACAGCGTAGAGAGCATAGGGCACTTCCACTCATGGGCGTATAAATTGGGAAAACTAAAAATCAACAAGACACAGGCACCCCAAACTTTACGGCTGTTCTGTTGCCAAGAACCTCCGCTTCGGTACACCTTCAATATCCCAGGAAAGAGAAAAATGGATAAAGAAATGGTGGTACTTGGCACAATGGAATATCACTCAGCCATGAAATCAATGTCATAAGGCTAGTTAGCAGCATGATGAGTGGATTTAGGTACGATGATTCTAAGTGAAATAAGTCACACAGAAAAAGGCACTTATCCTAAGATATCGCTTATAGAGGGAATGTCAAAATCGCTACACTTGAACTGAATTACAAAACAGAACAGAGGCACACCTTTAGAAGACACACTATGGCTGCTTAACGGGAAAGGTGAGGTGGGGTGATGCATAAAACAAGGGTTTGAAATTAGCTCAGAGACCGCTCCATAAGCCAAATATGTAATAGACAAGGCCTACTCCCTGCTCAGTTAACTGGACTCAACACCCCCTAGTCACCGCACAAGAATATATCTGACTAGTATGAAATTGAAAACCTGTGTATTGATATCTCTCTGCAAGTGAATCAAGAGGGTGTAAAGCGGCATAAACGCAGCAGGGAAAAGCAGCCAAACCGCATTCTAAACATACATTACTTTAAAAAACCCACAAAGCAAAGACAGTGAAAGAGAGAGAAATTCTTACAAAATCCGTTCAGGGTCTCTGATGCAACCTGGATTGACCATATCTAGACCCACAGCTGGATGAGACATAAGGCTGGACACTCTTGGGGCTGAGAGGATTGGTGAGGTTGGGTGAGCAAACGCAGACACTTTAAAGTAATACCGCGGGGTACCCACCCCATGGGTCTCAAATCTCCAGGTACAAGGGCATCTTCCTACATCCAAACATGCATGTGAAACCCAGAAGATGGTATGCCGTGAGATCGGGAAAGGTTTCTAAAACGCACCTCATTTCTCCTCTCCTTGTGCTCGGGTTCCCCATTCCAGCCGCTTGATTCACCATCTCCCTACTTGGAGAATCAGCATCTTCAAACTCCTGTATCGTACAGGTTGCAATTTTCCTGAGGATGAACGGGAAGACGGGCAACCAACGAGAGACTAGCCCTAGGTGTTGGGACAGGCACAGGTCACTCCATTTTTCCATCAGGAAGAAGAATGAACCACAGGCTCAGCCTGCCCCCCAGAACCAAAATAGGGGCTGAAGCAATGCTGCGCTTTTGCGGCCAGCTCCCAAAAAAGCGAGTAGACAAATGGAGCTCAGGGGCACTGCAATTCACAAACGTGCAGAGTTATAAATGAGAACTCTCGTCCACAAATATATTGAGGGAAGGCAACGAAGAGGATTTGAAAGTAAGGCAGATTTTTAGGAAACAGATTTCAGGATGTAGATTCGACTCGCCTGTAAAGCACATGAAAAGCGGCAAAACGTTGACAATGATGCCCTTGGCCAAAAAGGGCGTATGCGTTTTTTCCTGAATATATTCAGGAAATATATTCAGGAAATATATTCAGGAAATATATTCAGGAAAAAACGAATACGCCCTTTTTGGCCAACCAAGCAAGCCGGAAGGGCAAATCAGCGCTACAAAGAAGTCTCGCTTGCCCTCGGTCAAAAGGGCCATGCTGAACAAACAGTAAAAACCAGAAAAGCAGGACAGGCCATGGAGACATGCGAGCCTTGCTACGCTGATGGGCGGGATGTAAATTGCCAACAGGCAGTCTGGAGAAGTGTACGGTGTGTCCTGAAACAAGTAATAAACACAGCTTAGAGAGCATAGGGCACTTCCACTCATGGGCGTATAAATTGGGAAAACTAAAAATCAACAAGACACAGGCACCCCAAAATTTACAGCTGCTCTGTTTCCAAGAACCTCCACTTCGGTACACCTTCAATATCCCAGGAAAGAGAAAAATGGATAAACAAATGGTGGTACTTGGCACAATGGAATGTCACTCAGCCATGAAATCAATGTCATAAGGCTAGTTAGCAGGATGATGAGTGGATTTAGCGACGATGATTCTAAGTGAAATAAGTCACACAGAAAAAGACACTTATCCTAAGATATCGCTTATAGAGGGAATGTCAAAATCGCTACACTTGAACTGAATTACAAAACAGAACAGAGTCACACCTTTAGAAGACACACTATGGCTGCTTAACGGGAAAGGTGAGGTGGGGTGATGCATAAAACAAGGGTTTGAAATTAGCTCAGAGACTGCTCCATAAGCCAAATATGTAATAGACAAGGCCTACTCCCTGCTCAGTGAACTGGACTCAACACACCCTAGTCACCACACAAGAATATATCTGAGTAGTAAGAATCTGAAAACCTATGTATCGATATCTCTCTGCAAGTGAATCAAGAGGGTGTAAAGCGGCATCAACACAGCAGGGAAAAGCACCCAAGCCCGATTCTAAACATACATTACTTTAAAAAACCCACAAAACAAAGACAGTGAAAGAGAGAGAAATTCTTACAAAATCCGTTCAGGGTCTCTGATGCAACCTGGATTGACCATATCTAGACCCACAGCTGGATGAGACATAAGGCTGGACACTCTTGGGGCTGAGAGGATTGGTGAGGTTGGGTGAGCAAACGCAGATACTTTAAAGTAATACCGCGGGGTACCCACCCCATGGGTCTCAAATCTCCAGGTACAAGGGCATCTTCCTACATCCAAACATGCATGTGAAACCCAGAAGATGGTATGCCGTGAGATCGGGAAAGGTTTCTAAAACGCACCTCATTTCTCCTCTCCTTGTGCTCGGGTTCCCCATTCCAGCCGCTTGATTCACCATCTCCCTATTTGGAGAATCAGCATCTTCAAACTCCTGTATCGTACAGGTTGCAATTTTCCTGAGGATGAACGGGAAGACGGGCAACCAACGAGAGACTAGCCCTAGGTGTTGGGACAGGCACAGGTCACTCCATTTTTCCATCAGGAAGAAGAATGAACCACAGGCTCAGCCTGCCCCCCAGAACCAAAATAGGGCCTGAAGCAATGCTGCGCTTTTGCGGCCAGCTCCCAAAAAAGCGAGTAGACAAATGGAGCTCAGGGGCACTGCAATTCACAAACGTGCAGAGTTATAAATGAGAACTCTCGTCCACAAATATATTGAGGGAAGGCAACGAAGAGGATTTGAAAGTAAGGCAGATTTTTAGGAAACAGATTTCAGGATGTAGATTCGACTCGCCTGTAAAGCACATGAAAAGCGGCAAAACGTTGACAATGATGCCCTTGGCCAAAAAGGGCGTATGCGTTTTTTCCTGAATATATTCAGGAAATATATTCAGGAAATATATTCAGGAAATATATTCAGGAAAAAACGAATACGCCCTTTTTGGCCAACCAAGCAAGCCGGAAGGGCAAATCAGCGCTACAAAGAAGTCTCGCTTGCCCTCGGTTAAAAGGGCCATGCTGAACAAACAGTAAAAACCAGAAAAGCAGGACAGGCCATGGAGACATGCGAGCCTTGCTACGCTGATGGGCGGGATGTAAATTGCCAACAGGCAGTCTGGAGAAGTGTACGGTGTGTCCTGAAACAAGTAATAAACACAGCTTAGAGAGCATAGGGCACTTCCACTCATGGGCGTATAAATTGGGAAAACTAAAAATCAACAAGACACAGGCACCCCAAAATTTACAGCTGCTCTGTTTCCAAGAACCTCCACTTCGGTACACCTTCAATATCCCAGGAAAGAGAAAAATGGATAAACAAATGGTGGTACTTGGCACAATGGAATGTCACTCAGCCATGAAATCAATGTCATAAGGCTAGTTAGCAGGATGATGAGTGGATTTAGCGACGATGATTCTAAGTGAAATAAGTCACACAGAAAAAGACACTTATCCTAAGATATCGCTTATAGAGGGAATGTCAAAATCGCTACACTTCAACTTAATTACAAAACAGAACAGAGTCACACCTTTAGAAGACACACTATGGCTGCTTAACGGGAAAGGTGAGGTGGGGTGATGCATAAAACAAGGGTTTGAAATTAGCTCAGAGACCGCTCCATAAGCCAAATATGTAATAGACAAGGCCTACTCCCTGCTCAGTGAACTGGACTCAACACACCCTAGTCACCACACAAGAATATATCTGAGTAGTAAGAATCTGAAAACCTATGTATCGATATCTCTCTGCAAGTGAATCAAGAGGGTGTAAAGCGGCATCAACACAGCAGGGAAAAGCACCCAAGCCCGATTCTAAACATAAATTACTTTAAAAAACCCACAAAACAAAGACAGTGAAAGAGAGAGAAATTCTTACAAAATCCGTTCAGGGTCTCTGATGCAACCTGGATTGACCATATCTAGACCCACAGCTGGATGAGACATAAGGCTGCACACTCTTGGGGCTGAGAGGATTGGTGAGGTTGGGTGAGCAAACGCAGATACTTTAAAGTAATACCGCGGGGTACCCACCCCATGGGTCTCAAATCTCCAGGTACAAGGGCATCTTCCTACATCCAAACATGCATGTGAAACCCAGAAGATGGTATGCCGTGAGATCGGGAAAGGTTTCTAAAACGCACCTCATTTCTCCTCTCCTTGTGCTCGGGTTCCCCATTCCAGCCGCTTGATTCACCATCTCCCTACTTGGAGAATCAGCATCTTTAAACTCCTGTATCGTACAGGTTGCAATTTTCCTGAGGATGAACGGGAAGACGGGCAACCAACGAGAGACTAGCCCTAGGTGTTGGGACAGGCGCAGGTCACTCCATTTTTCCATCAGGAAGAAGAATGAACCACAGGCTTAGCCTGCCCCCCAGAACCAAAATAGGGCCTGAAGCAATCCTGCGCTTTTGCCGCCAGCTCCCAAAAAAGCGAGTAGACAAATGGAGCTCAGGGGCACTGCAATTCACAAACGTGCAGAGTTATAAATGAGAACTCTCGTCCACAAATATATTGAGGGAAGGCAACGAAGAGGATTTGAAAGTAAGGCAGATTTTCAGGAAACAGATTTCAGGATGTAGATTCGACTCGCCTGTAAAGCACAGGAAAAGCGGCAAAACGTTGACAATGATGCCCTTGGCCAAAAAGGGCGTATGCGTTTTTTCCTGAATATATTCAGGAAAAAACGCATACGCCGTTTTTGGCCAACCAAGCAAGCCGGAAGGGCAAATCAGCGCTACAAAGAAGTCTCGCTTGCCCTCGGTCAAAAGGGCCATGCTGAACAAACAGTAAAAACCAGAAAAGCAGGACAGGCCATGGAGACATGCGAGCCTTGCTACGCTGATGGGCGGGATGTAAATTGCCAACAGGCACTCTGGAGAAGTGTACGGTGTGTCCTGAAACAAGTAATAAACACAGCTTAGAGAGCATAGGGCACTTCCACTCATGGGCGTATAAATTGAGAAAACTAAAAATCAACAAGACACAGGCACCCCAAAATTTACAGCTGCTCTGTTTCCAAGAACCTCCACTTCGGTACACCTTCAATATCCCAGGAAAGAGAAAAATGGATAAACAAATGGTGGTACTTGGCACAATGGAATGTCACTCAGCCATGAAATCAATGTCATAAGGCTAGTTAGCAGCATGATGAGTGGATTTAGCAACGATGATTCTAAGTGAAATAAGTCACACAGAAAAAGACACTTATCCTAAGATATCGCTTATAGAGGGAATGTCAAAATCGCTACACTTGAACTGAATTACAAAACAGAACAGAGTCACACCTTTAGAAGACACACTATGGCTGCTTAACGGGAAAGGTGAGGTGGGGTGATGCATAAAACAAGGGTTTGAAATTAGCTCAGAGACCGCTCCATAAGCCAAATATGTAATAGACAAGGCCTACTCCCTGCTCAGTGAACTGGACTCAACACACCCTAGTCACCACACAAGAATATATCTGAGTAGTAAGAATCTGAAAACCTATGTATCGATATCTCTCTGCAAGTGAATCAAGAGGGTGTAAAGCGGCATCAACACAGCAGGGAAAAGCACCCAAGCCCGATTCTAAACATAAATTACTTTAAAAAACCCACAAAACAAAGACAGTGAAAGAGAGAGAAATTCTTACAAAATCCGTTCAGGGTCTCTGATGCAACGTGGATTGACCATATCTAGACCCACAGCTGGATGAGACATAAGGCTGGACACTCTTGGGGCTGAGAGGATTGGTGAGGTTGGGTGAGCAAACGCAGATACTTTAAAGTAAAACTGCGGGGAACACACCCCATGGGTCTCAAATCTCCAGGTACAAGGGCATCTTCCTACATCAAAACATGCATGGGAAACCCAGAAGATGGTATGCCATGAGATCGGGAAAGGTTTCTAAAACGCACCTCATTTCTCCTCTCCTTGGGCTCGGGTTCGCCATTCCAGCTGCTTGACCAACCATCTCCCTACTTGGAGAATCACCACCTTTAACCTCCTGATTGTACAGTTTGCAATTTCTCCTGAGGATGAACGGGAAGACGCGGAACCAACGAGAGACAAGCCCTAGGTGTTGGGACAGGCGTAGGTCACTCCATTTTCCCATCAGGAAGAAGAATGAACCACAGGCTCAGCCTGCCCCCCAGAACCAAAATAGGGCCTGAAGCAATCCTGCGCTTTTGCGGCCAGCTCCCAAAAAAGCGAGGAGACAAATGGAGCTCAGGGGCACTACAATTCACAAACGTGCAGAGTTATAAATGAGAACTCTCGTCCACAAATATATTGAGGGAAGGCAACGAAGAGGATTTGAAAGCAAGGCAGATTTGCAGGAAACAGATTTCAGGAGGTAGATTCGACTCGCCTTTAAAGCACATGAAAAGCGGCAAAACGTTGACAATGATGCCCTTGGCCAAAAAGGGCGTATGCGTTTTTTCCTGAATATATTCAGGAAAAAACGCATACGCCCTTTTTGGCCAACCAAGCAAGCCGGAAGGGCAAATCAGCGCTACAAAGAAGTCTCGCTTGCCCTCGGTCAAAAGAGCCATGCTGAACAAAGTGTAAAAACCAGAAAAGCAGGACAGGCCATGGAGACATGGGAGCCTTGCTACGCTGATGGGCGGGATGTAAATTGCCAACAGGCACTCTGGAGAAGAGTACGGTGTGTCCTGAAATAAGTAATAAACACAGTGTAGAGATCATAGGGCACTTCCACTCATGGGCGTATAAATTGGGAAAACTAAAAATCAACAAGACACAGGCACCCCAAACTTTACGGCTGCTCTGTTGCCAAGAACCTCCGCTTCGGTACACCTTCAATATCCCAGGAAAGAGAAAAATGGATAAAGAAATGGTGGTACTTGGCACAATGGAATATCACTCAGCCATGAAATCAATGTCATAAGGCTAGTTAGCAGCATGATGAGTGGATTTAGGTACGATGATTCTAAGTGAAATAAGTCACACAGAAAAAGGCACTTTTCCTAAGATATCGCTTATAGAGGGAATGTCAAAATCGCTAAACTTGAACTGAATTACAAAACAGAACAGAGGCACACCTTTAGAAGACACACTATGGCTGCTTAACCGGAAAGGTGAGGTGGGGTGATGCATAAAACAAGGGTTTGAAATTAGCTCAGACACCGCTCCATAAGCCAAATATGTAATAGACAAGGCCTACTCCCTGCTCAGTGAACTGGACTCAACACCCCCTAGTCACCGCACAAGATTATATCTGATTAGTATGAATCTGAAAACCTATGTATCGATATCTCTCTGCAAGTGAATCAAGAGGGTGTTAAGCGGCATAAACACAGCAGGGAAAAGCAGCCAAACCCCATTCTAAACATACATTACTTTAAAAAACCCACAAAGCAAAGACAGTGAAAGAGAGAGAAATTCTTACAAAATCCGTTCAGGGTCTCTGATGCAACCTGGATTGACCATATCTAGACACACAGCTGGATGAGACATAAGGCTGGACACTCTTGGGGCTGAGAGGATTGGTGAGGTCGGGTGAGCAAATGAAGATACTTTAAAGTAACACCGCGGGGTACCCACCCCATGGGTCTCAAATCTCCAGGTACAAGGGCATCTTCCTACATCAAAACAAGCATGGGAAACCCAGAAGATGGTATGCCATGAGATCGGGAAAGGTTTCTAAAACGCACCTCATTTCTCCTCTCCTTGTGCTCGGGTTCGCCATTCCAGCCACTTGACTAACCATCTCCCTAATTGGAGAATCAGCACCTTTAACCTCCTATTTCGTCCAGGTTGCAATTTGTCCTGAGGATGAAGGGGAAGACGGGGAAACAATGAGAGACTAGCCCTAGGTTTTGGGACAGGCACAGATCACTCCATTTTCCCATCAGGAAGAAGAATGAACCACAGGCTCAGCCTGCCCCCCAGAACCAAAATAGGGCCTGAAGCAATCCTGCGCTTTTGCGGCCAGCTCCCAAAAAAGCGAGGAGACAAATGGAGCTCAGGGGCACTGCAATTCACAAACGTGCAGAGTTATCAATGAGAACTCTCGTCCACAAATATATTGAGGGAAGGCAACGAAGAGGATTTGAAAGCAAGGCAGATTTTCAGGAAACAGATTTCAGGATGTAGATTCGACTCGCCTGTAAAGCACATGAAAAGCGGCAAAACGTTGACAATGAGGCCCTTGGCCAAAAAGGGCGTATGCGTTTTTTCCTGAATATATTCAGAAAAAAACGCATACGCCCTTTTTGGCCAACCAAGCAAGCCGGAAGGGCAAATCAGCGCTACAAAGAAGTCTCGCTTTCCCTCGGTCAAAAGGGCCATGCTGAACAAAGTGTAAAAACCAGAAAAGCAGGACAGGCCATGGAGACATGGGAGCCTTGCTACGCTGATGGGCGGGATGTAAATTGCCAACAGGCACTCTGGAGAAGTGTACGGTATGTCCTGAAACAAGTAATAAACACAGCGTAGAGAGCATAGGGCACTTCCACTCATGGGCGTATAAATTGGGAAAACTAAAAATCAACAAGACACAGGCACCCCAAACTTTACGGCTGCTCTGTTTCCAAGAACCTCCACTTCGGTACACCTTCAATATCCCAGGAAAGAGAAAAATGGATAAACAAATGGTGGTACTTGGCACAATGGAATATCACTCAGCCATGAAATCAATGTCATAAGGCTAGTTAGCAGCATGATGAGTGGATTTAGGTACGATGATTCTAAGTGAAATAAGTCACACAGAAAAAGGCACCTATCCTAAGATATCGCTTATAGAGGGAATGTCAAAATCGCTACACTTGAACTGAATTACAAAACAGAACAGAGGCACACCTTTAGAAGACACACTATGGCTGCTTAACCGGAAAGGTGAGGTGGGGTGATGCATAAAACAAGGGTTTGAAATTAGCTCAGAGACCGCTCCATAAGCCAAATATGTAATAGACAAGGCCTACTCCCTGCTCAGTGAACTGGACTCAACACACCCTAGTCACCACACAAGAATATATCTGAGTAGTAAGAATCTGAAAACCTATGTATCGATATCTCTCTGCAAGTGAATCAAGAGGGTGTAAAGCGGCATCAACACAGCAGGGAAAAGCAGCCAAGCCCGATTCTAAACATACATTACTTTAAAAAACCCACAAAGCGAAGACAGTGAAAGAGAGAGAAATTCTTACAAAATCCGTTCAGGGTCTATGATGCAACCTGGATTGACCATATCTAGACCCACAGCTGGATGAGACATTAGGCTGGACACTCTTGCGGCTGAGAGGATTGGTGAGGTTGGGTGAGCAAATGCAGATACTTTAAAGTAATACTGCGGGGTACCCACCCCATGGGTCTCAAATCTCCAGGTACAAGGGCATCTTCCTACATCAAAACACGCATGGGAAACCCAGAAGATGGTATGCCGTGAGATCGGGAAAAGTTTCTAAAACGCACCTCATTTCTCCTCTCCTTGTGCTCGGGTTCGCCATTCCAGCCGCTTGACTAACCATCTCCCTACTTGGAGAATCAGCACCTTTAACCTCCTGTTTCGTACAGGTTGCAGTTTGTCCTGAAGATGAACGGGAAGACGGGGAACCAACGAGAGACTAGCCCTAGGTGTTGGGACAGGCACAGGTCACTCCATTTTCCCATCAGGAAGAAGAATGAACCACAGGCTCAGCTGCCCCCCAGAACCAAAATAGGGCCTGAAGCAATCCTGCGCTTTTGCGGCCAGCTCCCAAAAAAGCGAGGAGACAAATGGAGCTCAGGGGCACTGCAATTCACAAACGTGCAGAGTTATAAATGAGAACTCTCGTCCACAAATATATTGAGGGAAGGCAACGAAGAGGATTTGAAAGCAAGGCAGATTTGCAGGAAACAGATTTCAGGAGGTAGATTCGACTCGCCTTTAAAGCACATGAAAAGTGACAAAACGTTGACAATGATGCCCTTGGCCAAAAAGGGCGTATGCGTTTTTTCCTGAATATATTCAGGAAAAAACGCATACGCCCTTTTTGGCCAACCAAGCAAGCCGGAAGGGCAAATCAGCGCTACAAAGAAGTCTCGCTTGCCCTCGGTCAAAAGGGCCATGCTGAACAAAGTGTAAAAACCAGAAAAGCAGGACAGGCCATGGAGACATGGGAGCCTTGCTACGCTGATGGGCGGGATGTAAATTGCCAACAGGCACTCTGGAGAAGAGTACGGTGTGTCCTGAAACAAGTAATAAACACAGCGTAGAGAGCATAGGGCACTTTCACTCATGGGCGTATAAATTGGGAAAACTAAAAATCAACAAGACACAGGCACCCTAAAGTTTACGGCTGCTCTGTTGCCAAGAACCTCCGCTTCGGTACACCTTCAATATCCCAGGAAAGAGAAAAATGGATAAAGAAATGGTGGTACTTGGCACAATGCAATATCACTCAGCCATGAAATCAATGTCATAAGGCTAGTTAGCAGCATGATGAGTGGATTTAGGTACGATGATTCTAAGTGAAATAAATCACACAGAAAAAGGCACTTATCCTAAGATATCGCTTATAGAGGGAATGTCAAAATCGCTACACTTGAACTGAATTACAAACAGAACAGAGTCACACCTTTAGAAGACACACTATGGCTGCTTAACGGGAAAGGTGAGGTGGGGTGATGCATAAAACAAGGGTTTGAAATTAGCTCAGACACCGCTCCATAAGCCAAATATGTAATAGACAAGGCCTACTCCCTGCTCAGTGAACTGGACTCAACACCCCCTAGTCACCGCACAAGAATATATATGACTAGTATGAATCTGAAAACCTATGTATCGATATCTCTCTGCAAGTGAATCAAGAGGGTGTAAAGCGGCATAAACACAGCAGGGAAAAGCAGCCAAACCCCATTCTAAACATACATTACTTTAAAAAACTCACAAAGCAAAGACAGTGAAAGAGAGAGAAATTCTTACAAAATCCGTTCAGGGTCTCTGATGCAACCTGGATTGACCATATCTAGACCCACAGCTGGATGAGACATAAGGCTGGACACTCTTGGGGCTGAGAGGATTGGTGAGGTCGGGTGAGCAAATGCAGATACTTTAAAGTAACACCGCGGGGTACCCACCCCATGGGTCTCAAATCTCCAGGTACAAGGGAATCTTCCTACATCAAAACATGCATGGGAAACCCAGAAGATGGTATGCCGTGAGATCGGGAAAGTTTCTAAAACGCACCTCATTTCTCCCCTCCTTGTGCTCGGGTTCGCCATTCCAGCCACTTGACTAACCATCTCCCTAATTGGAGAATCAGCACCTTTAACCTCCTCTTTCGTCCAGGTTGCAATTTGTCCTGAGGATGAAGGGGAAGACGGGGAAACAACGAGAGACTAGCCCTAGGTGTTGGGACAGGCACAGGTCACTCCATTTTCCCATCAGGAAGAAGAATGAACCACAGGCTCAGCCTGCCCCCCAGAACCAAAATAGGGCCTGAAGCAATCCTGCGCTTTTGCGGCCAGCTCCCAAAAAAGCGAGGAGACAAATGGAGCTCAGGGGCACTGCAATTCACAAACGTGCAGAGTTATAAATGAGAACTCTCATCCACAAATATATTGAGGGAAGGCAACGAAGAGGATTTGAAAGCAAGGCAGATTTGCAGGAAACAGATTTCAGGAGGTAGATTCGACTCGCCTTTAAAGCACATGAAAAGCGGCAAAAGGTTGACAATTAGGCCCTTGGCCAAAAAGGGCGTATGCGTTTTTTCTGAATATATTCAGGAAAAAACGCATACGCCCTTTTTGGCCAACCAAGCAAGCCGGAAGGGCAAATCACCGCTACAAAGAAGTCTCGCTTTCCCTCGGTCAAAAGGGCCATGCTGAAGAAAGTGTAAAAACCAGAAAAGCAGGACAGGCCATGGAGACATGGGAGCCTTGCTACGCTGATGGGCGGGATGTAAATTGCCAACAGGCACACTGGAGAAGTGTACGGTGTGTCCTGAAACAAGTAATAAACACAGCGTAGAGAGCATAGGGCACTTCCACTCATGGGCGTATAAATTGGGAAAACTAAAAATCAACAAGACACCGGCACCCCAAACTTTACGGCTGTTCTGTTGCCAAGAACCTCCGCTTCGGTACACCTTCAATATCCCAGGAAAGAGAAAAATGGATAAACAAATGGTGGTACTTGGCACAATGGAATATCACTCAGCCATGAAATCAATGTCATAAGGCTAGTTAGCAGCATGATGAGTGGATTTAGATACGATGATTCTAAGTGAAATAAGTCACACAGAAAAAGGCACTTATCCTAAGATATCGCTTATAGAGGGAATGTCAAAATCGCTACACTTGAACTGAATTACAAAACAGAACAGAGGCACACCTTTAGAAGACACACTATGGCTGCTTAACCGGAAAGGTGAGGTGGGGTGATGCATAAAACAAGGGTTTGAAATTAGCTCAGAGACCGCTCCATAAGCCAAATATGTAATAGACAAGGCCTACTCCCTGCTCAGTGAACTGGACTCAACACCCCCTAGTCACCGCACAAGAATATATCTGACTAGTATGAATCTGAAAACCTGTGTATTGATATCTCTCTGTAAGTGAATCAAGAGGGTGTAAAGCGGCATAAACGCAGCAGGGAAAAGCAGCCAAACCCCATTCTAAACATACATTACTTTAAAAAACCCACAAAGCAAAGACAGTGAAAGAGAGAGAAATTCTTACAAAATCCGTTCAGGGTCTCTGATGCAACCTGGATTGACCATATCTAGACCCACAGCTGGATGAGACATAAGGCTGGACACTCTTGGGGCTGAGAGGATTGGTGAGGTTGGGTGAGCAAACGCAGATACTTTAAAGTAATACCGCGGGGTACCCACCCCATGGGTCTCAAATCTCCAGGTACAAGGGCATCTTCCTACATCCAAACATGCATGTGAAACCCAGAAGATGGTATGCCGTGAGATCGGGAAAGGTTTCTAAAACGCACCTCATTTCTCCTCTCCTTGTGCTCGGGTTCCCCATTCCAGCCGCTTGATTCACCATCTCCCTACGTGGAGAATCAGCATCTTTAAACTCCTGTATCGTACAGGTTGCAATTTTCCTGAGGATGAACGGGAAGACGGGCAACCAACGAGAGACTAGCCCTAGGTGTTGGGACAGGCACAGGTCACTCCATTTTTCCATCAGGAAGAAGAATGAACCACAGGCTCAGCCTGCCCCCCAGAACCAAAATAGGGCCTGAAGCAATCCTGCGCTTTTGCGGCCAGCTCCCAAAAAAGCGAGTAGACAAATGGAGCTCAGGGGCACTGCAATTCACAAACGTGCAGAGTTATAAATGAGAACTCTCGTCCACAAATATATTGAGGGAAGGCAACGAAGAGGATTTGAAAGTAAGGCAGATTTTCAGGAAATAGATTTCAGGATGTAGATTCGACTCGCCTGTAAAGCACATGAAAAGCGGCAAAACGTTGACAATGATGCCCTTGGCCAAAAAGGGCGTATGCGTTTTTTCCTGAATATATTCAGGAAAAAACGCATACGCCCTTTTTGGCCAACCAAGCAAGCCGGAAGGGCAAATCAGCGCTACAAAGAAGTCTCGCTTGCCCTCGGTCAAAAGGGCCATGCTGAAAAAAGTGTAAAAACCAGAAAAGCAGGACAGGCCATGGAGACATGGGAGCCTTGCTACGCTGATGGGCGGGATGTAAATTGCCAACAGGCACTCTGGAGAAGTGTACGGTGTGTCCTGAAACAAGTAATAAACACAGCGTAGAGAGCATAGGGCACTTCCACTCATGGGCGTATAAATTGGGAAAACTAAAAATCAACAAGACACAGGCACCCCAAAATTTACAGCTGCTCTGTTTCCAAGAACCTCCACTTCGGTACACCTTCAATATCCCAGGAAAGAGAAAAATGGATAAACAAATGGTGGTAATTGGCACAATGGAATGTCACTCAGCCATGAAATCAATGTCATAAGGCTAGTTAGCAGCATGATGAGTGGATTTAGCGACGATGATTCTAAGTGAAATAAGTCACACAGAAAAAGACACTTATCCTAAGATATCGCTTATAGAGGGAATGTCAAAATCGCTACACTTCAACTTAATTACAAAACAGAACAGAGTCACACCTTTAGAAGACACACTATGGCTGCTTAACGGGAAAGGTGAGGTGGGGTGATGCATAAAACAAGGGTGTGAAATTAGCTCAGAGACCGCTCCATAAGCCAAATATGTAATAGACAAGGCCTACTCCCTGCTCACTGAACTGGACTCAACACACCCTAGTCACCACACAAGAATATATCTGAGTAGTAAGAATCTGAAAACCTATGTATCGATATCTCTCTGCAAGTGAATCAAGAGGGTGTAAAGCGGCATCAACACAGCAGGGAAAAGCACCCAAGCCCGATTCTAAACATAAATTACTTTAAAAAACCCACAAAACAAAGACAGTGAAAGAGAGAGAAATTCTTACAAAATCCGTTCAGGGTCTCTGATGCAACCTGGATTGACCATATCTAGACCCACAGCTGGATGAGACATAAGGCTGGACACTCTAGGGGCTGAGAGGATTGGTGAGGTTGGGTGAGCAAACGCAGATACTTTAAAGTAAAACTGCGGGGAACACACCCCATGGGTCTCAATTCTCCAGGTACAACGGCATCTTCCTACATCAAAACATGCATGGGAAACCCAGAAGATGGTATGCCATGAGATCGGGAAAGGTTTCTAAAACGCACCTCATTTCTCCTCTCCTTGGGCTCAGGTTCGCCATTCCAGCTGCTTGACCAACCATCTCCCTACGTGGAGAATCAGCACCTTTAACCTCCTGATTGTACAGGTTGCAATTTGTCCTGAGGATGAACGGGAAGACGCGGAACCAACGAGAGACGAGCCCTAGGTGTTGGGACAGGCGTAGGTCACTCCATTTTCCCATCAGGAAGAAGAATGAACCACAGGCTCAGCCTGCCCCCCAGAACCAAAATAGGGCCTGAAGCAATCCTGCGCTTTTGCGGCCAGCTCCCAAAAAAGCGAGGAGACAAATGGAGCTCAGGGGCACTGCAATTCACAAACGTGCAGAGTTATAAATGAGAACTCTCGTCCACAAATATATTGAGGGAAGGCAACGAAGAGGATTTGAAAGCAAGGCAGATTTGCAGGAAACAGATTTCAGGAGGTAGATTCGACTCGCCTTTAAAGCACATGAAAAGCGGCAAAACGTTGACAATGATGCCCTTGGCCAAAAAGGGCGTATGCGTTTTTTCCTGAATATATTCAGGAAAAAACGCATACGCCCTTTTTGGCCAACCAAGCAAGCCGGAAGGGCAAATCAGCGCTACAAAGAAGTCTCGCTTGCCCTCGGTCAAAAAGGCCATGCTGAACAAAGTGTAAAAACCAGAAAAGCAGGACAGGCCATGGAGACATGGGAGCCTTAGTACGCTGATGGGCGGGATGTAAATTGCCAACAGGCACTCTGGAGAAGAGTACGGTGTGTCCTAAAACAAGTAATAAAAACAGTGTAGAGAGCATAGGGCACTTCCACTCATGGGCGTATAAATTGGGAAAACTAAAAATCAACAAGACACAGGCACCCCAAACTTTACGGCTGCTCTGTTGCCAGGAACCTCCGCTTCGGTACACCTTCAATATCCCAGGAAAGAGAAAAATGGATAAAGAAATGGTGGTACTTGGCACAATGCAATATCACTCAGCCATGAAATCAATGTCATAAGGCTAGTTAGCAGCATGATGAGTGGATTTAGGTACGATGATTCTAAGTGAAATAAGTCACACAGAAAAAGGCACTTATCCTAAGATATCGCTTATAGAGGGAATGTCAAAATCGCTAAACTTGAACTGAATTACAAAACAGAACAGAGGCACACCTTTAGAAGACACACTATGGCTGCTTAACCGGAAAGGTGAGGTGGGGTGATGCATAAAACAAGGGTTTGAAATTAGCTCAGACACCGCTCCATAAGCCAAATATGTACTAGACAAGGCCTACTCCCTGCTCAGTTAACTGGACTCAACACCCCCTAGTCACCACACAAGATTATATCTGAGTAGTATGAATCTGAAAACCTATGTATCGATATCTCTCTGCAAGTGAATCAAGAGGGTGTAAAGCGGCATAAACACAGCAGGGAAAAGCAGCCAAACCCCATTCTAAACATACATTACTTTAAAAAACCCACAAAGCAAAGACAGTGAAAGAGAGAGAAATTCTTACAAAATCCGTTCAGGTTCTCTGATGCAACCTGGATTGACCATATCTAGACCCACAGCTGGATGAGACATAAGGCTGGACACTCTTGGGGCTGAGAGGATTGGTGAGGTCGGGTGAGCAAATGCAGATACTTTAAAGTAACACCGCGGGGTACCCACCCCATGGGTCTCAAATCTCCAGGTACAAGGGAATCTTCCTACATCAAAACATGCATGGGAAACCCAGAAGATGGTATGCCATGAGATCGGGAAAGGTTTCTAAAACGCACCTCATTTCTCCTCTCCTTGTGCTCGGATTCGCCATTCCAGCCACTTGACTAACCATCTCCCTAATTGGAGAATCAGCACCTTTAACCTCCTGTTTCGTCCAGGTTGCAATTTGTCCTGAGGATGAAGGGGAAGACGGGGAAACAACGAGAGACTAGCCCTAGGTGTTGGGACAGGCACAGGTCACTCCATTTTCCCATCAGGAAGAAGAATGAACCACAGGCTCAGCCTGCCCCCCAGAACCAAAATAGGGCCTGAAGCAATCCTGCGCTTTTGCGGCCAGCTCCCAAAAAAGCGAGGAGACAAATGGAGCTCAGGGGCACTGCAATTCACAAACGTGCAGAGTTATAAATGAGAACTCTCGTCCACAAATATATTGAGGGAAGGCAACGAAGAGGATTTGAAAGCAAGGCAGATTTGCAGGAAACAGATTTCAGGAGGTAGATTCAACTCGCCTTTAAAGCACATGAAAAGTGGCAAAACGTTGACAATGATGCCCTTGGCCAAAAAGGGCGTATGCGTTTTTTCCTGAATATATTCAGGAAAAAACGCATACGCCCTTTTTGGCCAACCAAGCAAGCCGGAAGGGCAAATCAGCGCTACAAAGAAGTCTCGCTTGCCCTCGGTCAAAAGGGCCATGCTGAAGAAAGTGTAAAAACCAGAAAAGCAGGACAGGCCATGGAGACAAGGGAGCCTTTCTACGCTGATGGGCGGGATGTAAATTGCCAACAGGCACTCTGGAGAAGAGTACGGTGTGTCCTGAAACAAGTAATAAACACAGCTTAAAGAGCATAGGGCACTCCCACTCATGGGCGTATAAATTGGGAAAACTAAAAATCAACAAGACACAGGCACCCCAAACTTTACGGCTGCTCTGTTTCCAAGAACCTCCACTTCGGTACACCTTCAATATCCCAGGAAAGAGAAAAATGGATAAACAAATGGTGGTACTTGGCACAATGGAATATCACTCAGCCATGAAATCAATGTCATAAGGCTAGTTAGCAGCATGATGAGTGGATTTAGGTACGATGATTCTAAGTGAAATAAGTCACACAGAAAAAGACACTTATCCTAAGATATCGCTTATAGAGGGAATGTCAAAATCGCTACACTTGAACTGAATTACAAAACAGAACAGAGTCACACCTTTAGAAGACACACTATGGCTGCTTAACGGGAAAGGTGAGGTGGGGTGATGCAAAAAAACAAGGGTTTGAAATTAGCTCAGAGACCGCTCCATAAGCCAAATATGTAATAGACAAGGCCTACTCCCTGCTCAGTGAACTGGACTCAACACACCCTAGTCACCACACAAGAATATATCTGAGTAGTAAGAATCTGAAAACATATGTATCGATATCTCTCTGCAAGTGAATCAAGAGGGTGTAAAGCGGCATCAACACAGCAGGGAAAAGCAGCCAAGCCCGATTCTAAACATAAATTACTTTAAAAAACCCACAAAACAAAGACAGTGAAAGAGAGAGAAATTCTTACAAAATCCGTTCAGGGTCTCTGATGCAACCTGGATTGACCATATCTAGACCCACAGCTGGATGAGACATAAGGCTGGACACTCTTGGGGCTGAGAGTGTTGGTGAGGTTGGGTGAGCAAACGCAGATACTTTAAAGTAATACTGTGGGGAACACACCCCATGGGTCTCAAATCTCCAGGTACAAGGGCATCTTCCTATATCAAAACATGCATGGGAAACCCAGAAGATGGTATGCCATGAGATCGAGAATGGTTTCTAAAACGCACCTCATTTCTCCCCTCCTTGTGCTCGGGTTCGCCATTCCAGCCACTTGACTAACCATCTCCCTAATTGGAGAATCAGCACCTTTAACTTCCTATTTCGTCCAGGTTGCAATTTGTCCTGAGGATGAAGGGGAAGACGGGGAAACAACGAGAGACTAGCCCTAGGTGTTGGGACAGGCACAGGTCACTCCATTTTCCCATCAGGAAGAAGAATGAACCACAGGCTCAGCCTGCCCCCCAGAACCAAAATAGGGCCTGAAGCAATCCTGCGCTTTTGCGGCCAGCTCCCAAAAAAGCGAGGAGACAAATGGAGCTCAGGGGCACTGCAATTCACAAACGTGCAGAGTTATAAATGAGAACTCTCGTCCACAAATATATTGAGGGAAGGCAACGAAGAGGATTTGAAAGCAAGGCAGATTTTCAGGAAACAGATTTCACGATGTAGATTCGACTCGCCTGTAAAGCACATGAAAAGCGGCAAAACGTTGGCAATGAGGCCCTTGGCCAAAAAGGGCGTATGCGTTTTTTACTGAATATATTCAGGAAAAAACGCATACGCCCTTTTTGGCCAACCAAGCAAGCCGGAAGGGCAAATCAGCGCTACAAAGAAGTCTCGCTTTCCCTCGGTCAAAAGGGCCATGCTGAACAAAGTGTAAAAACCAGAAAAGCAGGACAGGCCATGGAGACATGGGAGCCTTGCTACGCTGATGGGCGGGATGTAAATTGCCAACAGGCACTCTGGAGAAGTGTACGGTGTGTCCTGAAACAAGTAATAAACACAGCGTTGAGAGCATAGGGCACTTCCACTCATGGGCGTATAAATTGGGAAAACTAAAAATCAACAAGACACAGGCACCCCAAACTTTACGGCTGCTCTGTTTCCAAGAACCTCCATTTCGGTACACCTTCAATATTCCAGGAAAGAGAAAAATGGATAAACAAATGGTGGTACTTGGCACAATGGAATATCACTCAGCCATGAAATCAATGTCATAAGGCTAGTTAGCAGCATGATGATTGGATTTAGGTACGATGATTCTAAGTGAAATAAGTCACACAGAAAAATGCACTTATCCTAAGATATCGCTTATAGAGGGAATGTCAAAATCGCTACACTTGAACTGAATTACAAAACTGAACAGAGGCACACCTTTAGAAGACACACTATGGCTGCTTAACCGGAAAGGTGAGGTGGGGTGATGCATAAAACAAGGGTTTGAAATTAGCTCAGAGACCGCTCCATAAGCCAAATATGTAATAGACAAGGCCTACTCCCTGCTCAGTGAACTGGACTGAACACACCCTAGTCAACACACAAGAATATATCTGACTAGTAAGAATCTGAAAACCTATGTATCGATATCTCTCTGCAAGTGAATCAAGAGGGTTTAAAGCGGCATCAACACAGCAGGGAAAAGCAGCCAAGCCCGATTCTAAACATAAATTACTTTAAAAAACCCACAAAACAAAGACAGTGAAAGAGAGACAAATTCTTACAAAATCCGTTCAGGGTCTCTGATGCAACCTGGATTGACCATATCTAGACCAACAGCTGGATGAGACATAAGGCTGGACACTCTTGCGGCTGAGAGGATTGGTGAGGTTGGGTGAGCAAACGCAGATACTTTAAAGTAATACTGCGTGGTACCCACCCCATGGGTCTCAAATCTCCAGGTACAAGGGAATCTTCCTACATCAAAACATGCATGGGAAACCCAGAAGATGGTATGCCGTGAGATCGGGAAAAGTTTCTAAAACGCACCTCATTTCTCCTCTCCTTGTGCTCGGGTTCGCCATTCCAGCCGCTTGACTAACCATCTCCCTACTTGGAGAATCAGCACCTTTAACCTCCTGTTTCGTACAGGTTGCAGTTTGTCCTGAAGATGAACGGGAAGACGGGGAACCAACTAGAGACTAGCCCTAGGTGTTGGGACAGGCACAGGTCACTCCATTTTCCCATCAGGAAGAAGAATGAACCACAGGCTCAGCCTGCCCCCCAGAACCAAAATAGGGCCTGAAGCAATCCTGCGCTTTTGCGGCCAGCTCCCAAAAAAGCGAGGAGACAAATGGAGCTCAGGGGCACTGCAATTCACAAACGTGCAGAGTTATAAATGAGAACTCTCGTCCACAAATATATTGAGGGAAGGCAACGAAGAGGATTTGAAAGCAAGGCAGATTTGCAGGAAACAGATTTCAGGAGGTAGATTCGACTCGCCTTTAAAGCACATGAAAAGTGACAAAACGTTGACAATGATGCCCTTGGCCAAAAAGGGCGTATGCGTTTTTTCCTGAATATATTCAGGAAAAAACGCATACGCCCTTTTTGGCCAACCAAGCAAGCCGGAAGGGCAAATCAGCGCTACAAAGAAGTCTCGCTTGCCCTCGGTCAAAAGGGCCATGCTGAACAAAGTGTAAAAACCAGAAAAGCAGGACAGGCCATGGAGACATGGGAGCCTTGCTACGCTGATGGGCGGGATGTAAATTGCCAACAGGCACTCTGGAGAAGAGTACGGTGTGTCCTGAAACAAGTAATAAACACAGCGTAGAGAGCATAGGGCAATTCCACTCATGGGCGTATAAATTGGGAAAACTAAAAATCAACAAGACACAGGCACCCTAAAGTTTACGGCTGCTCTGTTGCCAAGAACCTCCGCTTCGGTACACCTTCAATATCCCAGGAAAGAGAAAAATGGATAAAGAAATGGTGGTACTTGGCACAATGGAATATCACTCAGCCATGAAATCAATGTCATAAGGCTAGTTAGCAGCATGATGAGTGGATTTAGGTACGATGATTCTAAGTGAAATAAGTCAAACAGAAAAAGGCACTTATCCTAAGATATCGCTTATAGAGGGAATGTCAAAATCGCTACACTTGAACTGAATTACAAACAGAACAGAGGCACACCTTTAGAAGACACACTATGGCTGCTTAACGGGAAAGGTGAGGTGGGGTGATGCATAAAACAAGGGTTTGAAATTAGCTCAGACACCACTCCATAAGCCAAATATGTACTAGACAAGGCCTACTCCCTGCTCAGTGAACTGGACTCAACACCCCCTAGTCACCGCACAAGAATATATCTGACTAGTATGAATCTAAAAACCTATGTATCGATATCTCTCTGCAAGTGAACCAAGAGGGTGTAAAGCGGCATAAACACAGCAGGGAAAAGCAGCCAAACCCCATTCTAAACATACATTACTTTAAAAAACCCACAAAGCAAAGACAGTGAAAGAGAGAGAAATTCTGACAAAATCCGTTCAGGGTCTCTGATGCAACCTGGATTGACCATATCTAGACCCACAGCTGGATGAGACATAAGGCTGGACACTCTTGGGGCTGAGAGGATTGGTGAGGTCGGGTGAGCAAATGCAGATGCTTTAAAGTAACACCGCGGGGTACCCACCCCATGGGTCTCAAATCTCCAGGTACAAGGGAAACTTCCTACATCAAAACATGCATGGGAAACCCAGAAGATGGTATGCCATGAGATCGGGAAACGTTTCTAAAACGCACCTCATTTCTCCTCTCCTTGTGCACAAGTTCGCCATTGCAGCCACTTGACTACCATCTCCCTAATTGGAGAATCAGCACCTTTAACCTCCTGTTTCGTCCAGGTTGCAATTTGTCCTGAGGATGAAGGGGAAGACGGGGAAACAACGAGAGACTAGCCCTAGGTGTTGGGACTGGCACAGGTCACTCCATTTTCCCATCAGGAAGAAGAATGAACCACAGGCTCAGCCTGGCCCCCAGAACCAAAATAGGGCCTGAAGCAATCCTGCGCTTTTGCGGCCAGCTCCCAAAAAAGCGAAGAGACAAATGGAGCTCAGGGGCACTGCAATTCACAAACGTGCAGAGTTATAAATGAGAACTCTCGTCCACAAATATATTGAGGGAAGGCAACGAAGAGGATTTGAAAGCAAGGCAGATTTGCAGGAAACAGATTTCAGGAGGTAGATTCGACTCGCCTTTAAAGCACATGAAAAGCGGCAAAACGTTGACAATGAGGCCCTTGGCCAAAAAGGGCGTATGCGTTTTTTCCTGAATATATTCAGGAAAAAACGCATACGCCCTTTTTGGCCAACCAAGCAAGCCGGAAGGGCAAATCAGCGCTACAAAGAAGTCTCGCTTTCCCTAGGTCAAAAGGGCCATGCTGAAGAAAGTGTAAAAACCAGAAAAGCAGGACAGGCCATGGAGACATGGGAGCCTTGCTACGCTGATGGGCGGGATGTAAATTGCCAACAGGCACTCTGGAGATGAGTACGGTGTGTCCTGAAACAAGTAATAAACACAGCGTTGAGAGCATAGGGCACTTCCACTCATGGGCGTATAAATTGGGAAAACTAAAAATCAACAAGACACAGGCACCCCAAACTTTACGGCTGTTCTGTTGCCAAGAACCTCCGCTTCGGTACACCTTCAATATCCCAGGAAAGAGAAAAATGGATAAACAAATGGTGGTACTTGGCACAATGGAATATCACTCAGCCATGAAATCAATGTCATAAGGCTAGTTAGCAGCATGATGAGTGGATTTAGGTACGATGATTCTAAGTGAAATAAGTCACACAGAAAAAGACACTTATCCTACGATATTGCTTATAGAGGGAATGTCAAAATCGCTACACTTGAACTGAATTACAAAACAGAACAGAGGCACACCTTTAGAAGACACACTATGGCTGCTTAACCGGAAAGGTGAGGTGGGGTGATGCATAAAACAAGTGTTTGAAATTAGCTCAGAGACCGCTCCATATGCCAAATATGTAATAGACAAGGCCTACTCCCTGCTCAGTGAACTGGACTCAACACCCCCTAGTCACCGCACAAGAATATATCTGACTAGTATGAATCTGAAAACCTGTGTATTGATATCTCTCTGCAAGTGAATCAAGAGGGTGTAAAGCGGCATAAACGCAGCAGGGAAAAGCAGCCAAACCCCATTCTAAACATACATTACTTTAAAAAAGCCACAAAGCAAAGACAGTGAAAGAGAGAGAAATTCCTACAAAATCCGTTCAGGGTCTCTGATGCAACCTGGATTGACCATATCTAGACCCACAGCTGGATGAGACATAAGGCTGGACACTCTTGGGGCTGAGAGGATTGGTGAGGTTGGGTGAGCAAACGCAGATCCTTTAAAGTAATACCGCGGGGTACCCACCCCATGGGTCTCAAATCTCCAGGTACAAGGGCATCTTCCTACATCCAAACATGCATGTGAAACCCAGAAGATGGTATGCTGTGAGATAGGGAAAGGTTTCTAAAACGCACCTCATTTCTCCTCTCCTTGTGCTCGGGTTCCCCATTCCAGCCGCTTGATTCACCATCTCCCTACTTGGAGAATCAGCATCTTTAAACTCCTGTATCGTACAGGTTGCAATTTTCCTGAGGATGAACGGGAAGACGGGCAACCAACGAGAGACTAGCCCTAGGTGTTGGGACAGGCACAGGTCACTCCATTTTTCCATTAGGAAGAAGAATGAACCACAGGCTCAGCCTGCCCCCCAGAACCAAAATAGGGCCTGAAGCAATCCTGCGCTTTTGCGGCCAGCTCCCAAAAAAGCGAGGAGACAAATGGAGCTCAGGGGCACTGCAATTCACAAACGTGCAGAGTTATCAATGAGAACTCTCGTCCACAAATATATTGAGGGAAGGCAACGAAGAGGATTTGAAAGCAAGGCAGATTTTCAGGAAACAGATTTCAGGATGTAGATTAGACTCGCCTGTAAAGCACATGAAAAGTGGCAAAACGTTGACAATGATGCCCTTGGCCAAAAAGGGCGTATGCGTTTTTTCCTGAATATATTCAGGAAAAAACGCATACGCCCTTTTTGGCCAACCAAGCAAGCTGGAAGGGCAAATCAGTGCTACAAAGAAGTCTCAATTGCCCTCGGTCAAAAGGGCCATGCTGAAAAAAGTGTAAAAACCAGAAAATCAGGACAGGCCATGGAGACATGCGAGCCTTGCTACGCTGATGGGCGGGATGTAAATTGCCAACAGGCACTCTGGAGAAGTGTACGGTGTGTCCTGAAACAAGTAATAAACACAGCTTAGAGAGCATAGGGCACTTCCACTCATGGGCGTATAAATTGGGAAAACTAAAAATCAACAAGACACAGGCACCCCAAAATTTACAGCTGCTCTGTTTCCAAGAACCTCCACTTCGGTACACCTTCAATATCCCAGGAAAGAGAAAAATGGATAAACAAATGGTGGTACTTGGCACAATGGAATGTCACTCAGCCATGAAATCAATGTCATAAGGCTAGTTAGCAGCATGATGAGTGGATTTAGCGACGATGATTCTAAGTGAAATAAGTCACACAGAAAAAGGCACTTATCCTAAGATATCGCTTATAGAGGGAATGTCAAAATCGCTACACTTGAACTGAATTACAAAACAGAACAGAGTCACACCTTTAGAAGACACACTATGGCTGCTTAACGGGAAAGGTGAGGTGGGGTGATGCATAAAACAAGGGTTTGAAATTAGCTCAGAGACCGCTCCATAAGCCAAATATGTAATAGACAAGGCCTACTCCCTGCTCAGTGAACTGGACTCAACACACCCTAGTCACCACACAAGAATATATCTGAGTAGTAAGAATCTGAAAACCTATGTATCGATATCTCTCTGCAAGTGAATCAAGAGGGTGTAAAGCGGCATCAACACAGCAGGGAAAAGCACCCAAGCCCGATTCTAAACATAAATTACTTTAAAAAACCCACAAAACAAAGACAGTGAAAGAGAGAGAAATTCTTACAAAATCCGTTCAGGGTCTCTGATGCAACCTGGATTGACCATATCTAGACCCACAGCTGGATGAGACATAAGGCTGGACACTCTTGGGGCTGAGAGGATTGGTGAGGTTGGGTGAGCAAATGCAGATACTTTAAAGTAACACTGCGGGGAACACACCCCATGGGTCTCAAATCTCCAGGTACAAGGGCATCTTCCTACATCAAAACATGCATGGGAAACCCAGAAGATGGTATGCCATGAGATCGGGAAAGGTTTCTAAAACGCACCTCATTTCTCCTCTCCTTGTGCTCGGGTTCGCCATTCCAGCTGCTTGACCAACCATCTCCCTACTTGGAGAATCAGCACCTTTAACCTCCTGATTGTACAGGTTGCAATTTGTCCTGAGGATGAACGGGAAGACGCGGAACTAACGAGAGATGAGCCCTAGGTTTTGGGACAGGCGGAGGTCACTCCATTTTCCCATCAGGAAGAAGAATGAACCACAGGCTCAGCCTGCCCCCCAGAACCAAAATAGGGCCTGAAGCAATCCTGCGCTTTTGCGGCCAGCTCCCAAAAAAGCGAGGAGACAAATGGAGCTCAGGGGCACTGCAATTCACAAACGTGCAGAGTTATAAATGAGAACTCTCGTCCACAAATATATTGAGGGAAGGCAACGAAGAGGATTTGAAAGCAAGGCAGATTTGCAGGAAACAGATTTCAGGAGGTAGATTCGACTCGCCTGTACAGCACATGAAAAGCGGCAAACCGTTGACAATGATGCCCTTGGCCAAAAAGGGCGTATGCGTTTTTTCCTGAATATATTCAGGAAAAAACGCATACGCCCTTTTTGGCCAACCAAGCAAGCCGGAAGGGCAAATCAGCGCTACAAAGAAGTCTCGCTTGCCCTCGGTCAAAAGGGCCATGCTGAACAAACTGTAAAAACCAGAAAAGCAGGACAGGCCATGGAGACATGGGAGCCTTGCTACGCTGATGGGCGGGATGTAAATTGCCAACAGGCACTCTGGAGAAGAGTACGGTGTGTCCTGAAACAAGTAATAAACACAGCGTAGAGAGCATAGGGCAATTCCACTCATGGGCGTATAAATTGGGAAAACTAAAAATCAACAAGACACAGGCACCCTAAAGTTTACGGCTGCTCTGTTGCCAAGAACCTCCACTTCGGTACACCTTCAATATCCCAGGAAAGAGAAAAATGGATAAAGAAATGGTGGTACTTGTCACAATGCAATATCACTCAGCCATGAAATCAATGTCATAAGGCTAGTTAGCAGCATGATGAGTGGATTTAGGTACGATGATTCTAAGTGAAATAAGTCACACAGAAAAAGGCACTTATCCTAAGATATCGCTTATAGAGGGAATGTCAAAATCGCTACACTTGAACTGAATTACAAACAGAACAGAGTCACACCTTTAGAAGACACACTATGGCTGCTTAACTGGAAAGGTGAGGTGGGGTGATGCATAAAACAAGGGTTTGAAATTAGCTCAGACACCGCACCATAAGCCAAATATGTAATAGACAAGGCCTACTCCCTGCTCAGTGAACTGGACTCAACACCCCCTAGTCACCGCACAAGAATATATCTGACTAGTATGAATCTGAAAACCTATGTATCGATATCTCTCTGCAAGTGAATCAAGAGGGTGTAAAGCGGCATCAACACAGCAGGGAAAAGCAGCCTAGCCCGATTCTAAACATAAATTACTTTAAAAAACCCAGAAAACAAAGACAGTGAAAGAGAGAGAAATTCTTCCAAAATCCGTTCAGGGTCTCTGATGCAACCTGGATTGACCATATCTAGACCCACAGCTGGATGAGACATAAGGCTGGACACTCTTGGGGCTGAGAGGATTGGTGAGGTTGGGTGAGCAAACGCAGACACTTTAAAGTAACACTGCGGAAAACACACCCCATGGGTCTCAAAATTCCAGGTACAAGGGCATCTTCCTACATCAAAACATGCATGGGAAACCCAGAGAATTGTATGCCGTGAGATCGGGAAAGGCTTCTAAAACGCACCTCATTTCTCCTCTCCTTGTGCTCGGGTTCGCCATTCCAGCCACTTGACTAACCATCTCCCTAATTGGAGAATCAGCACCTTTAACCTCCTGTTTCGTCCAGGTTGCAATTTGTCCTGAGGATGAAGGGGAAGACGGGGAAACAACGAGAGACTAGCCCTAGGTGTTGGGACAGGCACAGGTCACTCCATTTTCCCATCAGGAAGAAGAATGAACCACAGGCTCAGCCTGCCCCCCAGAACCAAAATAGGGCCTGAAGCAATCCTGCGCTTTTGCGGCCAGCTCCCAAAAAAGCGAGGAGACAAATGGAGCTCAGGGGCACTGCAATTCACAAACGTGCAGAGTTATAAATGAGAACTCTCGTCCACAAATATATTGAGGGAAGGCAACGAAGAGGATTTGAAAGCAAGGCAGATTTGCAGGAAACAGATTTCAGGAGGTAGATTCGACTTGCCTTTAAAGCACATGAAAAGCGGCAAAACGTTGACAATGATGCCCTTGGCCAAAAAGGGCGTATGCGTTTTTTCCTGAATATATTCAGGAAAAAACGCATACGCCCTTTTTGGCCAACCAAGCAAGCCGGAAGGGCAAATCAGCGCTACAAAGAAGTCTCGCTTGCCCTCGGTCAAAAGGGCCATGCTGAACAAAGTGTAAAAACCAGAAAAGCAGGACAGGCCATGGAGACATGGAAGCCTTGCTACGCTGATGGGCGGGATGTAAATTGCCAACAGGCACTCTGGAGAAGAGTACGGTGTGTCCTGAAACAAGTAATAAACACAGCGTAGAGAGCATAGGGCACTTCCACTCATGGGCGTATAAATTGGGAAAACTAAAAATCAACAAGACACAGGCACCCCAAACTTTACGGCTGCTCTGTTGCCAAGAACCTCCGCTTCGGTACACCTTCAATATCCCAGGAAAGAGAAAAATGGATAAAGAAATGGTGGTACTTGGCACAATGGAATATCACTCAGCCATGAAATCAATGTCATAAGGCTAGTTAGCAGCATGATGAGTGGATTTAGGTACGATGATTCTAAGTGAAATAATTCACACAGAAAAAGACACTTATCCTAAGATATCGCTTATAGAGGGAATGTCAAAATCGCTAAACTTGAACTGAATTACAAAACAGAACAGAGGCACACCTTTAGAAGACACACTATGGCTGCTTAACCGGAAAGGTGAGGTGGGGTGATGCATAAAACAAGGTTTGAAATTAGCTCAGACACCGCTCCATAAGCCAAATATGTACTAGACAAGGCCTACTCCCTGCTCAGTGAACTGGACTCAACACCCCCTAGTCACCGCACAAGAATATATCTGATTAGCATGAATCTGAAAACCTATGTATCGATATCTCTCTGCAAGTGAATCAAGAGGGTGTAAAGCGGCATCAACACAGCAGGGAAAAGCAGCCAAACCCCATTCTAAACATACATTACTTTAAAAAACCCACAAAGCAAAGACAGTGAAAGAGAGAGAAATTCTTACAAAATCCGTTCAGGGTCTCTGATGCAACCTGGATTGACCATATCTAGACCCACAGCTGGATGAGACATAAGACTGGACACTCTTGGGGCTGAGAGGATTGGTGAGGTCGGGTGAGCAAATGCAGATACTTTAAAGTAACACCGCGGGGTACACACCCCATGGGTCTCAAATCTCCAGGTACAAGGGCATCTTCCTACATCAAAACATGCATGGGAAACCCAGAAGATGGTATGCCATGAGATCGGGAAAGGTTTCTAAAACGCACCTCATTTCTCCTCTCCTTGTGCTCGGGTTCGCCATTCCAGCTGCTGGACCAACCATCTCCCTATTTGGAGAATCAGCACCTTTAACCTCCTGATTGTACAGGTTGCAATTTGTCCTGAGGATGAACGGGAAGACGCGGAAGCAACGAGAGACGAGCCCTAGGTGTTGGGACAGGCATAGGTCACTCCATTTTCCCATCAGGAAGAAGAATGAACCACAGGCTCCGGCGGCCCCCTGGAAGCCGAATAGGGCCTGAAGCAATCCTGCGCTTTTGCTGCCAGCTACCAAAAATGCGAGTAGACAAATGGAGCTCAGGGGCACTGCAATTCACAAACGTGCAGAGTTATAAATGATAACTCTCGTCCACAAATATATTGAGGGAAGGCAACGAAGAGTATTTGAAAGCAAGGCAGATTTGCAGGAAACAGATTTCAGGAGGTAGATTCGACTCGCCTTTAAAGCACATGAAAAGCGGAAAAACGTTTACAATGATGCCCTGGGCCAAAAAGGGCATATGCGTTTTTTCCTGAATATATTCAGGAAAAAACGCATATGCCCTTTTTGGCCAACCAAGCAAGCCGGAAGGGCAAATCAGCGCTACAAAGAAGTCTCACTTGCCCTCGGTCAAAAGGGCCATGCTGAAGAAAGTGTAAAAACCAGAAAAGCAGGACAGGCCATGGAGACATGGGAGCCTTGCTACGCTGATGGGCGGGATGTAAATTGCCAACAGGCACTCTGGAAAATTGTACGGTGTGTCCTGAAACAAGTAATAAACACAGCTTAGAGAGCATAGGGCACTTCCACTCATGGGCGTATAAATTGGGAAAACTAAAAATCAACAAGACACAGGCACCCCAAACGTTACGGGTGCTCTGTTTCCAAGAACCTCCACTTCAGTACACCTTCAATATCCCAGGAATGAGAAAAATGGATAAACAAATAGTGGTAGTTGGCACAATGGAATATCACTCAGCCATGAAATCAATGTCATAAGGCTAGTTAGCAGCATGATGAGTGGATTTAGTGACGATGATTCTAAGTGAAATAAGTCACACAGAAAAAGACACTTATCCTAAGATATCGCTTATAGAGGGAATGTCAAAATCGCTACACTTGAACTGAATTACAAAACAGAACAGAGGCACACCTTTAGAAGACACACTATGGCTGCTTAACCGGAAAGGTGAGGTGGGGTGATGCATAAAACAAGGGTTTGAAATTAGCTCAGAGACCGCTCCATAAGCCAAATATGTAATAGACAAGGCCTACTCCCTGCTCAGTGAACTGGACTCAACACCCCCTAGTCACCGCACAAGAATATATCTGACTAGTAAGAATCTGAAAACCTATGTATCAATATCTCTCTGCAAGTGAATCAAGAGGGTGTAAAGCGGAATAAACACAGCAGGAAAAGCAGCCAAGCCCCATTCTAAACATAAATTACTTTAAAAAACCCACAAAACAAAGACAGTGAAAGAGAAATTCTTACAAAATCCGTTCAGGGTCTCTGATTCAACCTGGATTGACCATATCTAGACCCACAGCTGGATGAGACATAAGGCTGGACACTCTTGGGGCTGAGAGGATTGGTGAGGTTGAGTGAGCAAACCCAGATACTTTAAAGTAACACCGCGGGGTACACACCCCATGGGTCTCAAATCTCCAGGTACAAGGGCATCTTCCTACATCAAAACATGCATGGGAAACCCAGAAGATGGTATGCCGTGAGATCGGGAAAGGTTTCTAAAACGCACCTCATTTCTCCTCTCCGTGTGCTCGGGTTCGCCATTCCAGCCGCTTGACTAACCATCTCCCTACTTGGAGAATCAGCACCTTTAACCTCCTGTTTCGTCCAGGTTGCAATTTGTCCTGAGGATGAACGGGAAGACGGGGAACCAACGAGAGACTAGCCCTAGGTGTTGGGACAGGCACAGGTCACTCCATTTTCCCATCAGGAAGAAGAATGAACCACAGGCTCAGCCTGCCCCCCAGAACCAAAAAAGGGCCTGAAGCAATCCTGCGCTTTTGCGGCCAGCTCCCAAAAAAGCGAGTAGACAAATGGAGCTCAGGGGCACTGCAATTCACAAACGTGCAGAGTTATCAATGATAACTCTCGTCCACAAATATATTGAGGGAAGGCAACGAAGAGGATTTGAAAGCAAGGCAGATTTGCAGGAAACAGATTTCAGGAGGTAGATTCGACTCGCCTTTAAAGCACATGAAAAGTGGCAAAACGTTGACAATGATGCCCTTGGCCAAAAAGGGCGTATGCGTTTTTTCCTGAATATATTCAGGAAAAAACGCATACGCCCTTTTTGGCCAACCAAGCAAGCCGGAAGGGCAAATCAGCGCTACAAAGAACTCTCGCTTGCCCTCGGTCAAAAGGGCCATGCTGAACAAACTGTAAAAACCAGAAAAGCAGGACAGGCCATGGAGACATGGGAGCCTTGCTACGCTGATGGGCAGCTTGTAAATTGCCAACAGGCACTCTGGAGAAGTGTACGGTGTGTCCTGAACCAAGTAATAAACACAGCTTAGAGAGCATAGGGCACTTCCACTCATGGGCATATAAATTGGAAAAAATAAAAATCAACAAGACACAGACACCCCAACCTTTACGGCTGCTCTGTTTCCAAGAACCTCCACTTCGGTACACCTTCAGTATCCCAGAAAGAGAAAAATGGATAAAGAAATGGTGGTACTTGGCCCAATGGAATATCACTCAGCCATGAAAGCAATGTCATAAGGCTAGTTAGCAGCATGATGAGTGGATTTAGGTACGATGATTCTAAGTGAAATAAGTCACACAGAAAAAGACACTTATCCTAAGATATCGCTTATAGAGGGAATGTCAAAATCGCTACACTTGAACTGAATTACAAAACAGAACAGAGTCACACCTTTAGAAGACACAATATGGCTGCTTAACGGGAAAGGTGAGGTGGGGTGATGCATAAAACAAGGGTTTGAAATTAGCTCAGAGACCTCTCCATAGGCCAAATATGTAATAGACAAGGCCTACTCCCTGCTCAGTGAACTGGACTCAACACCCCCTAGTCACCGCACAAGAATATATCTGAGTAGTAAGAATCTGAAAACCTATGTATCGATATCTCTCTGCAAGTGAATCAAGAGGGTGTAAAGCGGCATAAACACAGCAGAGAAAAGCAGCCAAGCCCCATTCTAAACATAAATTACTTTAAAAAACCCACACAAAAAAAACAGTGAAAGAGAGAGAAATTCTTACAAAATCAGTTCAGGGTCTCTGATGCAACCTGGATTGACCATATCTAGACCCACAGCTGGATGAGACATAAGGCTGGACACTCTTGGGGCTCAGAGGATTGGTGAGGTTGGGTGAGCAAATGCAGATATTTTAAAGTAACACTGCGGGGTACCCACACCATGGGTCTCAAATCTCCAGGTACAAGGGCATCTTCCTACATCAAAACATGCATGGGAAACCCAGAAGATGGTATGCCGTGAGATCGGGAAAGGCTTCTAAAACGCACCTCATTTCTCCTCTCCTTGTTCTCGGGTTCGCCATTCCAGCCGCTTGACTAACCATCTCCCTACTTGGAGAATCAGCACCTTTAACCTCCTGTTTCGTCCACGTTGCAATTTGTCCTGAGGATGAACGGGAAGACGGGCAACCAACGAGAGACTAGCCCTAGGTGTTGGTACAGCCACAGGTCACTCCATTTTCCCATCAGGAAGAAGAATGAACCACAGGCTCCGGCGGCCCCCTGGAAGCCGAATAGGGCCTGAAGCAATCCTGCGCTTTTGCTGCCAGCTCCCAAAAATGCGAGTAGACAAATGGAGCTCAGGGGCACTGCAATTCACAAACGTGCAGAGTTATAAATGATAACTCTCGTCCACAAATATATTGAGGGAAGGCAACGAAGAGGATTTGAAAGCAAGGCAGATTTGCAGGAAACAGATTTCAGGAGGTAGATTCGACTCGCCTTTAAAGCACATGAAAAGCGGAAAAACGTTTACAATGATGCCCTGGGCCAAAAAGGGCATATGCGTTTTTTCCTGAATATATTCAGGAAAAAACGCATATGCCCTTTTTGGCCAACCAAGCAAGCCGGAAGGGCAAATCAGCGCTACAACGAAGTCTCACTTGCCCTCGGTCAAAAGGGCCATGCTGAAGAAAGTGTAAAAACCAGAAAAGCAGGACAGGCCATGGAGACATGGGAGCCTTGCTACGCTGATGGGCGGGATGTAAATTGCCAACAGGCACTCTGGAAAATTGTACGGTGTGTCCTGAAACAAGTAATAAACACAGCTTAGAGAGCATAGGGCACTTCCACTCATGGGCGTATAAATTGGGAAAACTAAAATTCAACAAGACACAGGCACCCCAAACGTTACGGGTGCTCTGTTTCCAAGAACCTCCACTTCAGTACACCTTCAATATCTCAGGAAAGAGAAAAATGGATAAACAAATAGTGGTACTTGGCACAATGGAATATCACTCAGCCATGAAATCAATGTCATAAGGCTAGTTAGCAGCATGATGAGTGGATTTAGTGACGATGATTCTAAGTGAAATAAGTCACACAGAAAAAGACACTTATCCTAAGATATCGCTTATAGAGGGAATGTCAAAATCGCTACACTTGAACTGAATTACAAAACAGAACAGAGTCAAACCTTTAGAAGACACACTATGGCTGCTTAACGGGAAAGGTGAGGTGGGGTGATGCATAAAACAAGGGTTTGAACTTAGCTCAGAGACCGCTCCATAAGCCAAATATGTAATAGACAAGGCCTACTCCCTGCTCAGTGAACTGGACTCAACACCCCCTAGTCACCGCACAAGAATATATCTGACTAGTAAGAATCTGAAAACCTATGTATCGATATCTCTCTGCAAGTGAATCAAGAGGGTGTAAAGCGGAATAAACACAGCAGGGAAAAGCAGCCAAGCCCCATTTTAAACATAAATTACTTGAAAAAACCCACAAGACAAAGACAGTGAAAGAGAAATTCTTACAAAATCCGTTCAGGGTCTCTGATGCAACTTGGATTGACCATATCTAGACCCACAGCTGGATGAGACATAAGGCTGGACACTCTTGGGGCTGAGAGGATTGGTGAGGTTGGGTGAGCAAACCCAGATACTTTAAAGTAACACCGCGGGGTACACACCCCATGGGTCTCAAATCTCCAGGTACAAGGGCATCTTCCTATATCAAAACATGCATGGGAAACCCAGAAGATGGTATGCCGTGAGATCGGGAAAGGCTTCTAAAACGCACCTCATTTCTCCTCTCCTTGTGCTCGGGTTTGCCATTCCAGCCGCTTGACTAAACATCTCCCTACTTGGAGAATCAGCACCTTTAACCTCCTGTTTCGTACAGGTTGCAATTTGTCCTGAGGATGAACGGGAAGACGGGGAACCAACGAGAGACTAGCCCTAGGTTTTGGGACAGGCACAGGTCACTCCATTTTCCCATCAGGAAGAAGAATGAACCACAGGCTCAGCCTGCCCCCCAGAACCAAAATAGGGCCTGAAGCAATCCTGCGCATTTGCGGCCAGCTCCCAAAAAAGCGAGTAGAAAAATGGAGCTCAGGGGCACTGCAATTCACAAACGTGCAGAGTTATCAATGAGAACTCTCGTCCACAAATATATTGAGGGAAGGCAACGAAGAGGATTTGAAAGCAAGGCAGATTTTCAGGAAACAGATTTCAGGATGTAGATTCGACTCGCCTGTAAAGCACATGAAAAGCGGCAAAACGTTGACAATGAGGCCCTTGGCCAAAAAGGGCGTATGCGTTTTTTCCTGAATATATTCAGGAAAAAACGCATACGCCCTTTTTGGCCAACCAAGCAAGCCGGAAGGGCAAATCAGCGCTACAAAGAAGTCTCGCTTTCCCTCGGTCAAAAG
The DNA here is from genome assembly GCF_028564815.1 of Eubalaena glacialis. NCBI lineage: Eukaryota > Metazoa > Chordata > Mammalia > Artiodactyla > Balaenidae > Eubalaena > Eubalaena glacialis. Next base: position 93,855 of record NW_026871515.1, read on the forward strand.
GGCCATGTTGAACAAACAGTAAAAACCAGAAAAGCAGGACAGGCCATGGAGACATGGGAGCCTTGCTACGCTGATGGGCAGGATGTAAATTGCCAACAGGCACTCTGGAGAAGTGTACGGTGTGTCCTGAAACAAGTAATAAACACAGCGTAGAGAGCATAGGGCATTTCCACTCATGGGCGTATAAATTGGGAAAACTAAAAATCAACAAGACACAGGCACCCCAAACGTTACGGGTGCTCTGTTTCCAAGAACCTCCACTTCAGTACACCTTCAATATCCCAGGAAAGAGAAAAATGGATAAACAAATAGTGGTACTTGGCACAATGGAATATCACTCAGCCATGAAATCAATGTCATAAGGCTAGTTAGCAGCATGATGAGTGGATTTAGGTAAGATGATTCTAAGTGAAATAAGTCACACAGAAAAAGACACTTATCCTAAGATATCGCTTATAGAGGGAATGTCAAAATCGCTACACTTGAACTGAATTACAAAACAGAACAGAGGCACACCTTTAGAAGACACACTATGGCTGCTTAACCGGAAAGGTGAGGTGGGGTGATGCATAAAACAAGGGTTTGAAATTAGCTCAGACACCGCTCCATAAGCCAAATATGTAATAGACAAGGCCTACTCCCTGCTCAGTGAACTGGACTCAACACCCCCTAGTCACCGCACAAGAATATATCTGACTAGTAAGAATCTGAAAACCTATGTATCAATATCTCTCTGCAAGTGAATCAAGAGGGTGTAAAGCGGAATAAACACAGCAGGGAAAAGCAGCCAAGCCCCATTCTAAACATAAATTACTTTAAAAAACCCACAAAACAAAGACAGTGAAAGAGAAATTCTTACAAAATCCGTTCAGGGTCTCTGATGCAACCTGGATTGACCATATCTAGACCCACAGCTGGATGAGACATAAGGCTGGACACTCTTGGGGCTGAGAGGATTGGTGAGGTTGAGTGAGCAAACCCAGATACTTTAAAGTAACACCGCGGGGTACACACCCCATGGGTCTCAAATCTCCAGGTACAAGGGCATCTTCCTACATCAAAACATGCATGGGAAACCCAGAAGATGGTATGCCGTGAGATCGGGAAAGGTTTCTAAAACGCACCTCATTTCTCCTCTCCTTGTGCTCGGGTTCTCCATTCCAGCCGCTTGACTAACCATCTCCCTACTTGGAGAATCAGCACCTTTAACCTCCTGTTTCGTCCAGGTTGCAATTTGTCCTGAGGATGAACGGGAAGACGGGGAACCAACGAGACACTAGCCCTAGGTGTTGGGACAGGCACAGGTCACTCCATTTTCCCATCAGGAAGAAGAATGAACCACAGGCTCAGCCTGCCCCCCAGAACCAAAAAAGGGCCTGAAGCAATCCTGCGCTTTTGCGGCCAGCTCCCAAAAAAGCGAGTAGACAAATGGAGCTCAGGGGCACTGCAATTCACAAACGTGCAGAGTTATCAATGATAACTCTCGTCCACAAATATATTGAGGGAAGGCAACGAAGAGGATTTGAAAGCAAGGCAGATTTGCAGGAAACAGATTTCAGGAGGTAGATTCGACTCGCCTTTAAAGCACATGAAAAGTGGCAAAACGTTGACAATGATGCCCTTGGCCAAAAAGGGCGTATGCGTTTTTTCCTGAATATATTCAGGAAAAAACGCATACGCCCTTTTTGGCCAACCAAGCAAGCCGGAAGGGCAAATCAGCGCTACAAAGAACTCTCGCTTGCCCTCGGTCAAAAGGGCCATGCTGAACAAACTGTAAAAACCAGAAAAGCAGGACAGGCCATGGAGACATGGGAGCCTTGCTACGCTGATGGGCAGGTTGTAAATTGCCAACAGGCACTCTGGAGAAGTGTACGGTGTGTCCTGAACCAAGTAATAAACACAGCTTAGAGAGCATAGGGCACTTCCACTCATGGGCGTATAAATTGGGAAAAATAAAAATCAACAAGAAACAGGCACCCCAACCTTTACGGCTGCTCTGTTTCCAAGAACCTCCACTTCGGTACACCTTCAATATCCCAGAAAGAGAAAAATGGATAAAGAAATGGTGGTACTTGGCCCAATGGAATATCACTCAGCCATGAAATCAATGTCATAAGGCTAGTTAGCAGCATGATGAGTGGATTTAGGTACGATGATTCTAAGTGAAATAAGTCACACAGAAAAAGACACTTATCCTAAGATATCGCTTATAGAGGGAATGTCAAAATCGCTACACTTGAACTGAATTACAAAACAGAACAGAGTCACACCTTTAGAAGACACAATATGGCTGCTTAACGGGAAAGGTGAGGTGGGGTGATGCATAAAACAAGGGTTTGAAATTAGCTCAGAGACCTCTCCATAGGCCAAATATGTAATAGACAAGGCCTACTCCCTGCTCAGTGAACTGGACTCAACACCCCCTAGTCACCGCACAAGAATATATCTGAGTAGTAAGAATCTGAAAACCTATGTATCGATATCTCTCTGCAAGTGAATCAAGAGGGTGTAAAGCGGCATAAACACAGCAGAGAAAAGCAGCCAAGCCCCATTCTAAACATAAATTACTTTAAAAAACCCACACAAAAAAAACAGTGAAAGAGAGAGAAATTCTTACAAAATCAGTTCAGGGTCTCTGATGCAACCTGGATTGACCATATCTAGACCCACAGCTGGATGAGACATAAGGCTGGACACTCTTGGGGCTCAGAGGATTGGTGAGGTTGGGTGAACAAATGCAGATATTTTAAAGTAACACTGCGGGGTACCCACACCATGGGTCTCAAATCTCCAGGTACAAGGGCATCTTCCTACATCAAAACATGCATGGGAAACCCAGAAGATGGTAGGCCGTGAGATCGGGAAAGGTTTCTAAAACGCACCTCATTTCTCCTCTCCTTGTGCTCGGGTTCGCCATTCCAGCCGCTTGACTAACCATCTCCCTACTTGGAGAATCAGCACCTTTAACCTCCTGTTTCGTACAGGTTGCAATTTGTCCTGAGGATGAACGGGAAGACGGGCAACCAACGAGAGACTAGCCCTAGGTGTTGGTACAGCCACAGGTCACTCCATTTTCCCATCAGGAAGAAGAATGAACCACAGGCTCCGGCGGCCCCCTGGAAGCCGAATAGGGCCTGAAGCAATCCTGCTCTTTTGCTGCCAGCTCCCAAAAATGCGAGTAGACAAATGGAGCTCAGGGGCACTGCAATTCACAAACGTGCAGAGTTATAAATGAGAACTCTCGTCCACAAATATATTGAGGGAAGGCAACGAAGAGGATTTGAAAGCAAGGCAGATTTGCAGGAAACAGATTTCAGGAGGTAGATTCGACTCGCCTTTAAAGCACATGAAAAGCGGAAAAACGTTTACAATGATGCCCTGGGCCAAAAAGGGCATATGCGTTTTTTCCTGAATATATTCAGGAAAAAACGCATATGCCCTTTTTGGCCAACCAAGCAAGCCGGAAGGGCAAATCAGCGCTACAAAGAAGTCTCACTTGCCCTCGGTCAAAAGGGCCATGCTGAAGAAAGTGTAAAAACCAGAAAAGCAGGACAGGCCATGGAGACATGGGAGCCTTGCTACGCTGATGGGCGGGATGTAAATTGCCAACAGGCACTCTGGAAAATTGTACGGTGTGTCCTGAAACAAGTAATAAACACAGCTTAGAGAGCATAGGGCACTTCCACTCATGGGCGTATAAATTGGGAAAACTAAAAATCAACAAGACACAGGCACCCCAAACGTTACGGGTGCTCTGTTTCCAAGAACCTCCACTTCAGTACACCTTCAATATCCCAGGAAAGAGAAAAATAGATAAACAAATAGTGGTACTTGGCACAATGGAATATCACTCAGCCATGAAATCAATGTCATAAGGCTAGTTAGCAGCATGATGAGTGGATTTAGTGACGATGATTCTAAGTGAAATAAGTCACACAGAAAAAGACACTTATCCTAAGATATCGCTTATAGAGGGAATGTCAAAATCGCTACACTTGAACTGAATTACAAAACAGAACAGAGTCAAACCTTTAGAAGACACACTATGGCTGCTTAACGGGAAAGGTGAGGTGGGGTGATGCATAAAACAAGGGTTTGAACTTAGCTCAGAGACCGCTCCATAAGCCAAATATGTAATAGACAAGGCCTACTCCCTGCTCAGTGAACTGGACTCAACACCCCCTAGTCACCGCACAAGAATATATCTGACTAGTAAGAATCTGAAAACCTATGTATCGATATCTCTCTGCAAGTGAATCAAGAGGGTGTAAAGCGGAATAAACACAGCAGGGAAAAGCAGCCAAGCCCCATTTTAAACATAAATTACTTGAAAAAACCCACAAGACAAAGACAGTGAAAGAGAAATTCTTACAAAATCCGTTCAGGGTCTCTGATGCAACTTGGATTGACCATATCTAGACCCACAGCTGGATGAGACATAAGGCTGGACACTCTTGGGGCTGAGAGGATTGGTGAGGTTGGGTGAGCAAACCCAGATACTTTAAAGTAACACCGCGGGGTACACACCCCATGGGTCTCAAATCTCCAGGTACAAGGGCATCTTCCTACATGAAAACATGCATGGGAAACCCAGAAGATGGTATGCCGTGAGATCGGGAAAGGCTTCTAAAACGCACCTCATTTCTCCTCTCCTTGTGCTCGGGTTCGCCATTCCAGCCGCTTGACTAACCATCTCCCTACTTGGAGAATCAGCACCTTTAACCTCCTGTTTCGTACAGGTTGCAATTTGTCCTGAGGATGAACGGGAAGACGGGGAACCAACGAGAGACTAGCGCTAGGTGTTGGGACAGGCACAGGTCACTCCATTTTCCCATCAGGAAGAAGAATGAACCACAGGCTCAGCCTGCCCCCCAGAAGCAAAATAGGGCCTGAAGCAATCCTGCGCTTTTGTGGCCAGCTCCCAAAAAAGCGAGGAGACAAATGGAGCTCAGGGGCACTGCAATTCACAAACGTGCAGAGTTATAAATGAGAACTCTCGTCCACAAATATATTGAGGGAAGGCAACGAAGAGGATTTGAAAGCAAGGCAGATTTGCAGGAAACAGATTTCAGGAGATAGATTCGACTCGCCTTTAAAGCACATGAAAAGTGGCAAAACGTTGACAATGATGCCCTTGGCCAAAAAGGGCATATGCGTTTTTACCTGAATATACTCAGGAAAAAACGCATACGCCCTTTTAGGCCAACCAAGCAAGCCGGAAGGGCAAATCAGCGCTACAAAGACGTCTCGTTTGCCCTCGGTCAAAAGGGCCATGCTGAAAAAATTGTAAAAACCAGAAAAGCAGGACAGGCCATGGAGACATGCGAGCCTTGCTACGCTGATGGGCGGGATGTAAATTGCCAACAGCCACTCTGGAGAAGGGTACGGTGTGTCCTGAAACAAGTAATAAACACAGCTTAGAGAGCATAGGGCACTTCCACTCATGGGCGTATAAATTGGGAAAAATAAAAATCAACAAGACACAGGCACCCCAACCTTTACGGCTGCTCTGTTTCCAAGAACCTCCACTTCGGTACACCTTCAATATCCCAGAAAGAGAAAAATGGATAAAGAAATAGTGGTACTTGGCCCAATGGAATATCACTCAGCCATGAAATCAATGTCATAAGGCTAGTTAGCAGCATGATGAGTGGATTTAGCGACGATGATTCTAAGTGAAATAAGTCACACAGAAAAAGACACTTATCCTAAGATATTGCTTATAGAGGGAATGTCAAAATCGCTACACTTGAACTGAATTACAAAACAGAACAGAGTCACACCTTTAGAAGACACACTATGGCTGCTTAACGGGAAAGGTGAGGTGGGGTGATGCATAAAACAAGGGTTTGAAATTAGCTCAGAGACCTCTCCATAAGCCAAATATGTAATAGACAAGGCCTACTCCCTGCTCAGTGAACTGGACTCAACACCCCCTAGTCACCGCACAAGAATATATCTCACTATTAAGAATCTGAAAACCTATGTATCGATATCTCTCTGCAAGTGAATCAAGAGGGTGTAAAGCGGCATAAACACAGCAGAGAAAAGCAGCCAATCCCCATTCTAAACATAAATTACTTTAAAAATCCCACACAAAAAAAACAGTGAAAGACAGAGAAATTTTTACAAAATCCGTTCAGGGTCTCTGATGCAACCTGGATTGCCCATATCTAGACCCACAGCTGGATGAGACATAAGGCTGGACACTCTTGGGGCTCAGAGGATTGGTGAGGTAGGGTGAGCAAATGCAGATACTTTAAATAACACTGCGGGGTACCCACCCCATGGGTCTCAAATCTCCAGGTACAAGGGCATCTTCCTACATCAAAACATGCATGGGAAACCCAGAAGATGGTATGCTGTGAGATCGGGAAAGGCTTCTAAAACGCACCTCATTTCTCCTCTCCTTGTGCTCGGGTTCGCCATTCCAGCCGCTTGACTAACCATCTCCCTACTTGGAGAATCAGCACCTTTAACCTCCTATTTCGTACAGGTTGCAATTTGTCCTGAGGATGAACGGGAAGACGCGGAACCAACGAGAGACGAGCCCTAGGTGTTGGGACAGGCGTAGGTCACTCCATTTTCCCATCAGGAAGAAGAATGAACCACAGGCTCAGCCTGCCCCCCAGAACCAAAATAGGGCCTGAAGCAATCCTGCGCTTTTGCGGCCAGCTCCCAAAAAAGCGAGGAGACAAATGGAGCTCAGGGGCACTGCAATTCACAAACGTGCAGAGTTATAAATGAGAACTCTCGTCCACAAATATATTGAGGGAAGGCAACGAAGAGGATTTGAAAGCAAGGCAGATTTGCAGGAAACAGATTTCAGGAGGTAGATTCCACTCGCCTTTAAAGCACATGAAAAGCGGCAAAACGTTGACAATGATGCCCTTGGCCAAAAAGGGCGTATGCGTTTTTTCCTGAATATATTCAGGAAAAAACGCATACGCCCTTTTTGGCCAACCAAGCAAGCCGGAAGGGCAAATCAGCGCTACAAAGAAGTCTCGCTTGCCCTCGGTCAAAAGGGCCATGCTGAACAAAGTGTAAAAACCAGAAAAGCAGGACAGGCCATGGAGACATGGGAGCCTTGCTACGCTGATGGGCGGGATGTAAATTGCCAACAGGCACTCTGGAGAATTGTACGGTGTGTCCTGAAACAAGTAATAAACACAGCTTAGAGAGCATAGGGCACTTCCACTCATGGGCGTATAAATTGGGAAAACTAAAAATCAACAAGACACAGGCAACCCAAACTTTACGGCTGCTCTGTTTCCAAGAACCTCTACTTCAGTACACCTTCAATATCCCAGGAAAGAGAAAAATGGATAAACAAATAGTGGTACTTGGCACAATGGAATATCACTCAGCCATGAATTCAATGTCATAAGGCTAGTTAGCAGCATGATGAGTGGATTTAGTGTCGATGATTCTAAGTGAAATAAGTCACACAGAAAAAGACACTTATCCTAAGATATCGCTTATAGAGGGAATGTCAAAATCGCTACACTTGAACTGAATTACAAAACAGAACAGAGTCACACCTTTAGAAGACACACTATGGCTGCTTAACCGGAAAGGTGAGGTGGGGTGATGCATAAAACAAGGGTTTGAACTTAGCTCAGAGACCGCTCCATAAGCCAAATATGTAATAGACAAGGCCTACTCCCTGCTCAGTGAACTGGACTCAACACCCCCTAGTCACCGCACAAGAATATATCTGAGTAGTAAGAATCTGAAAACCTATGTATCGATATCTCTCTGCAAGTGAATCAAGAGGGTGTAAAGCGAATAAACGCAGCACGGAAAAGCAGCCAAGCCCCATTTTAAACATAAATTACTTTAAAAAACCCACAAAACAAAGACAGTGAAAGAGAGAGAAATTCTTACAAAATCCGTTCAGGGTCTATGATGCAACTTGGATTGACCATATCTAGACCCACAGCTGGATGAGACATAAGGCTGGACACTCTTGGGGCTGAGAGGATTGGTGAGGTTGGGTGAGCAAACGCAGATACTTTAAAGTAACACCGTGGGTTACACACCCCATGGGTCTCAAATCTCCAGGTACAAGGGCATCTTCCTACATCAAAACATGCATGGGAAACCCAGAAGATGGTATGCCGTGAGATCGGGAAAGGTTTCTAAAACGCACCTCATTTCTCCTCTCCTTGTGCTCGGGTTCGCCATTCCAGCCGCTTGACTAACCATCTCCCTACTTGGAGAATCAGCACCTTTAACCTCCTGTTTCGTACAGGTTGCAATTTGTCCTGAGGATGAACGGGAAGACGGGGAACCAACGAGAGACTAGCCCTAGGTGTTGGGACAGGCACAGGTCACTCCATTTTCCCATCAGGAAGAAGAATGAACCACAGGCTCAGCCTGCCCCCCAGAACCAAAATAGGGCCTGAAGCAATCCTGCGCTTTTGCGGCCAGCTCCCAAAAAAGCGAGTAGAAAAATGGAGCTCAGGGGCACTGCAATTCAGAAACGTGCAGAGTTATAAATGATAACTCTCGTCCACAAATATATTGAGGGAAGGCAACGAAGAGGATTTGAAGCAAAGCAGATTTGCAAGAAACAGATTTCAGGAGGTAGATTCGACTCGCCTTTAAAGCACATGAAAAGCGGCACAACGTTGACAATGATGACCTTGGCCAAAAAGGGCGTATGCGTTTTTTCCTGAATATATTCAGGAAAAAACGCATACGCCCTTTTTGGCCAACCAAGCAAGCCGGAAGGGCAAATCAGCGCTACAAGGAAGTCTCGCTTGCCCTCGGTCAAAAGGGCCATGCTGAAAAAAGTGTAAAAACCAGAAAAGCAGGACAGGCCATGGAGACATGGGAGCCTTGCTACGCTGATGGGCGGGATGTAATTTGCCAACAGGCACTCTGGAGAAGTGTACGGTGTGTCCTGAAACAAGTAATAAACACAGCTTAGAGAGCATAGGGAACTTCCACTCATGGGCGTATAAATTGGGAAAACTAAAAATCAACAAGACACAGGCACCCCAAAGTTTACGGCTGCTCTGCTTCCAAGAACCATCACTTCGGTACACCTTCAATATCCCAGAAAGAGAAAAATGGATAAAGAAATAGTGGTACTTGGCCCAATGGAATATCACTCAGCCATGAGATCAATGTCATAAGGCTAGTTAGCAGCATGATGAGTGGATTTAGCGACGATGATTCTAAGTGAAATAAGTCACACAGAAAAAGACACTTATCCTAAGATATCGCTTATAGAGGGAATGTCAAAATCGCTAAACTTGAACTGAATTACAAAACAGAACAGAGTCACACCTTTAGAAGACACACTATGGCTGCTTAACGGGAAAGGTGAGGTGGGGTGATGCATAAAACAAGGGTTTGAAATTAGCTCAGAGACCGCTCCATAAGCCAAATATGTAATAGACAAGGCCTACTCCCTGCTCAGTGAACTGGACTCAACACCCCCTAGTCACCGCACAAGAATATATCTGACTAGTAAGAATCTGAAAACCTATGTATCGATATCTCTCTGCAAGTGAATCAAGAGTGTGTAAAGCGGAATAAACACAGCAGGGAAAAGCAGCCAAGCCCCATTCTAAACATAAATTACTTTAAAAAACCCACAAAACAAAGACAGTGAAAGAGAAATTCTTACAAAATCCGTTCAGGGTCTCTGATGCAACTTGGATTGACCATATCTAGACCCACAGCTGGATGAGACATAAGGCTGGACACTCTTGGGGCTGAGAGGATTGGTGAGGTTGGGTGAGCAAACCCAGATATTTTAAAGTAACACCGCGGGGTACACACCCCATGGGTCTCAAATCTCCAGGTACAAGGGCATCTTCCTACATCAAAACATGCATGGGAAACCCAGAAGATGGTATGCCGTGAGATTGGGAAAGGTTTCTAAAACGCATCTCATTTCTCCTCTCCTTGTGCTCGGTTTCGCCATTCCAGCCGCTTGACTAACCATCTCCCTACTTGGAGAATCGGCACCTTTAACCTCCTGTTTCGTCCCGGTTGCAATTTGTCCTGAGGATGAACGGGAAGATGCGGAACCAACGAGAGACGAGCCCTAGGTGTTGGGACAGGCATAGGTCACTCCATTTTCCCATCAGGAAGAAGAATGAACCACAGGCTCAGCCTGCCCCCCAGAACCAAAATAGGGCCTGAAGCAATCCTGCGCTTTTGCAGCCAGCTCCCAAAAAAGCGAGTAGACAAATGGAGCTCAGGGGCACACAATTCACAAACGTGCAGAGTTATAAATGAGAACTCTCGTCCACAAATATATTGAGGGAAGGCAACGAAGAGGATTTGAAAGCAAGGCAGATTTGCAGGAAACAGATTTCAGGAGGTAGATTCGACTCGCCTTTAAAGCACATGAAAAGCGGCAAAACGTTGACAATGATGCCCTTGGCCAAAAAGGGCGTATGCGTTTTTTCCTGAATATATTCAGGAAAAAACGCATACGCCCTTTTTGGCCAACCAAGCAAGCCGGAAGGGCAAATCAGTGCTACAAAGAAATCTCGCTTGCCCTCGGTCAAAAAAGCCATGCTGAAAAAAGTGTAAAAACCAGAAAAGCAGGACAGGCCATGGAGACATGCGAGCCTTGCTACGCTAATGGGTAGGATGTAAATAGCCAACAGGCACTCTGGAGAAGTGTACGGTGTGTCCTGAAACAAGTAATAAACACAGCTTAGAGAGCATAGGGCACTTCCACTCATGGGCGTATAAAGTGGGAAAACTAAAAATCAACAAGACACAGGCACCCCAAACTTTACGGCTGCTCTGTTTCCAAGAACCTCCACTTCGGTACACCTTCAATATCCCAGGAAAGAGAAAAATGGATAAAGAAATGGTGGTACTTGGCACAATGGAATATCACTCAGCCATGAAATCAATGTCATAAGGCTAGTTAGCAGCATGATGAGTGGATTTAGCGACGATGATTCTAAGTGAAATAAGTCACACAGAAAAAGACACTTATCCTAAGATATCGCTTAGAGAGGGAATGTCAAAATCGCTACACTTGAACGGAATTACAAAACAGAACAGAGTCACACCTTTAGAAGACACACTATGGCTGCTTAACGGGAAAGGTGAGGTGGGATGATGCATAGAACAAGGGTTTGAAATTAGCTCAGAGACCGCTCCATAAGCCAAATATGTAATAGACAAGGCCTACTCCCTGCTCAGTGAACTGGACTCAACACCCCCTAGTCACCGCACAAGAATATATCTGACTAGTAAGAATCTGAAAACCTATGTATCGATATCTCTCTGCAAGTGAATCAAGAGGGTGTAAAGCGGAATAAACATAGCAGGGAAAAGCAGCCAAGCCCCATTCTAAACATAAATTACTTTAAAAAACCCACAAAACAAAGACAGTGAAAGAGAAATTCGTACAAAATCAGTTCAGGGTCTCTGATGCAACTTGGATTGACCATATCTAGACCCACAGCTGGATGAGACATAAGGCTGGACACTCTTGGGGCTGAGAGGATTGGTGAGGTTGGGTGAGCAAACCCAGATACTTTAAAGTAACACCGCGGGGTACCCACACCATGGGTCTCAAATCTCCAGGTACAAGGGCATCTTCCTACATCAAAACATGCATGGGAAACCCAGAAGATGGTATGCCGTGAGATCGGGAAAGGTTTCTAAAACGCACCTCATTTCTCCTCTCCTTGTGCTCGGGTTCGCCATTCCAGCCTCTTCACTTTACGTGCTAAATGGTATCTAGAGAGTGGGATATGTTTAATAAATACCCTAACTCTAATGCATACACTAACCCTTACCCATACCCTAAACCTAACTCTCACCCGTACTCTAACCCGTACCCAAAGCCGTACCCTAACCCTAACAATAACTCATAGCCTAACCCATATCCTTTGCCGTACCCTCACCCTTACCCTAACCCGTATCCTAAGCCGTACCCTAACCCTAACCGTAATCCTAACCCATACCCTACTCCGTACCCTCACTCTTACCCTAACCCGTACCCTAAGCCGTACCCTAACTCTAACCCTAACCCTAAGACTAACCCTAACACATATCCTACGCCGTACCCTCACCCTTACTCTAAGCCATACCCTAACCCTAACCCTAACCCTAACACTAACTGTAAACTACCCTTGACTGCTTTTGCCTCCAATAGATTTCCTAAGCACTAGTGTTTTAAGGAACAGGTTAAAAATAAAATGCTAATGTGACTTATTTATAATGTGTGTATTCTTTATCTTATCCTAGTGTCTAAAATTTTCTCCATGGTTGGAACCCAAATTACATTCCTTTACGCGCTAAGTGGTATGTAGAGAGTGGGATAGGTTTAATAAATGACCTAACCCTAACGTGAACCCTAACCCTAACCCATAGCCTAACCCTAACAAGTACCCTAATCCTAACCTGTACCCTATACCTTGACCTAACCCTAAAACTAACCGTAACCCTAACATATACCCTACGCCGTACCGTCACCCGTACCCTAACCCGTACCCTAAGTCGTACCCTAACTCTAACCCTAACCCATACGCTACGCCGTACCCTCACCCGTACCCTAACCCGTATCCTAAGCCGTACCCTAACCCTAACCCTAACCCTAACCCTAACCTATACCCTACGCCGTACACTCACCTGTACTCTAACCCGTACCCTAAGCCGTACCCTACCCCTAACCCTAACCCTAACCCTAACCCATACCCTAACCCATACCCTACGCCGTACACTAACCCATACCCTAACCCGTATCCTAAGCCGTACCCTAATCCTAACCAATACCCTACGCAGTATCCTCACCCTTACCCTCACCCGTACCCTAAACCTAACCCTAACCCTAACCCCTAACCTACGCCATACCCTCACCCGTACCCTATCCCATACCCTAAGCCGTACCCTAACCCTAACACTAACCCTAACCCTAACCCTAACCGAAACTACCCTTGACTGCTTTTGCCTCCATTAAATTTCCTAAGCACTAGTGTTTTAAGGAACAGGTTAAAAAGAAAATCCTCATGTGATTTTTTTATAATGTGTTTATTCTTTATCTTATCCTAGTGACTAAAATCTTCTCCATGGCTGGACACCAAATAATATTCCTTTACGTGCTAAGTGGTATCTAGAGAGTGGGATAGGTTTAATAAATACCCTAATCCTAACGTGTACCCTAGGCCTAACCCATACGCTAACCCGAACGCATACCCTAAACCTAACACAAATCCTAACCCTAACACATACGCTAATCCTAACCCGTACCCAAAACTATCCCTAACCCTAAAACTAACCCTAACCCTAACCCTAACCCTAACCCTAACCCATACCCTACGCCGTACCCTCACCCGTACCCTAACCCGTACCCTAAGCCGTACCCTGACCCTAAGCCTAACCCTAACCCTAACCGCTACCCTACGCCGTACCCTATCCCATACCCTAAGCGGTACCCTAACCCTAACACTAATCCTAACCCTAAACCATACCCTACGCCGTAACCACACACGTATCCTAACCCATACCCTAAGCCGTACCCTAACCCGAACCCTAACACATACGCTACGCCGTACCCTCACCCGTACCCTAACCCGTATCCTAAGCCGTACCCTAACCCTAACCCTAACCCTAACCCTAACCGCTACCCTACGCCGTACCCTATCCCAAACCCTAAGCGGTACCCTAACCCTAACACTAACCCTAAACCTAACCCTAACCCCTACCCTACGCCGTACCCTCAACCGTACCCTATCCCATACCCTAAGCCGTACCCTAACCCTAACACTAACCCTAACCCTAAACCTAAACCCTACCCTACGCCGTACCCTCACCCGTACCCTATCCCATACCCTAAGCCGTACCCTAACCCTAACCCTAACCCTAACCTATACACTACGCCATACCCTCACCCGTACCCTAACCCGTACCCTAAGCCGTACCCTAACCCTAACCCTAACCCTAACCTATACACTACGCCGTACCCTCACCCGTACCCTAACCCGTACCCTAAGCCGTACCCAGCCCTAACCCTAACCCTAACCCTAACCCATACCCTACGCCGTACCCTCACCCGTACCCTATCCCATACGCTAAGCCGTACCCTAACCCTAACACTAACACTAACCCTAACCCTAACCCTAACCCATACCCTACGCCGTACCCTCACCCATAACCTAATCCGTACCCTAAGCCGTACCCTAACCCTAACCCTAACCTATACCCTACGCCGTACCCTCACCCGTTCCCTAACCCGTACCCTAAGCCGTACCCTAACTCTAACCCTAACCCTAACCCTAACCCTTACCCATACCCTGCGCCGTACCCTAACCCATACAATAACCTGTATCCTAAGCCTTAACCTAACCCTAACCAATGACCTACACAGTACCCTCACCCGTACCCTAAGCCATACCCTAACCCTAACCCTAACACTAACCTTAACCCTAAACCCTACCCTATGCCGTATCCTCACCCATACCCTATCCCGTACCCTAAGCCGTACCCTAACCCTAACACTAACCCTAACCCTAACCCTAAACTACCCTTGACTGCTTTTGCCTCCATTAGATTTCCTAAGCACTAGTGTTTTAAGGAACAGGTTAAAAAGAAAATCCTAATGTGATTTTTTTATAATGTGTTTATTCTTTATCTTATCCTAGTGACGAAAATATTCTCCATGGCTGGACCCTAAATAATATTCCTTTACGTGCTAAGTGGTATCTAGAGAGTGGGATAGGTTTAATAAATACCCTAATCCTAACGTGTACCCTAAACCTAACCCATACCAACCCTAACGCGTACCCTAACCCTAACCAAAACCCTAACCCGAACAAGTATGCTAATCCTAACCCTTACCCTAAACCAATCCCTAACCCTAAAACTAACCCTAACCCTAACCCTAACCCTAACCCATAACCTACGCAGTACCCTCACCCGTACCCTAACCCGTACCCTAAGCCGTACCCTAACCCTAACCCTAACCCATACGCTACGCCGCACCCTCACCCGTACCCTAAACCGTATCCTAAGCCGTACCCTAACCCTAACCCTAACCCTAACTGCTACCCTACGCCGTACCCTATCCCATACCCTAAGCGGTACCCTAACCCTAACACTAACCCTAAACCTAACCCTAACCCCTACCCTACGCCGTACCCTCACCCGTAACCTATCCCATACCCTAAGCCGTACCCTAACCCTAACACTAACCCTAACCCTAAACCTAACCCCTACCCTACGCCTTACCCTCACCCGTACCCTATCCCATACCCTAAGCCGTACCCTAACCCTATCCCTAACCCTAACCTATACACTACGCCGTAACCTAACCCATATCCTAACCCGTATCCTAAGCCGTACCCTAACCCTAACCAATAACCTACGCAGTACCCTCACGAGTAACCTCACCCGTATCCTAAGCCCTACCCTAACCCTAACCCTAACCCTAACCCTAAACTACCCTTTACTGCTTTTGCCTCCATTAGATTTCCTAAACACTAGTGTTTTAAGGAACAGGTTAAAAAGAAAACCTTATGTGATTTTTTTATAATGTGTTTATTCTTTATCTTATCCTAGTGACTAAAATCTTCTCCATGGCTGAACCCCAAATAATATTCCTTTACGTGCTAAGTGGTATCTAGAGAGTGGGATAGGTTTAATAAATACCCTAATCCTAACGTGTACCCTAAACCTAACCCATACCCTAACCCTAACGCGTACCCTAACCCTAACCAAAACCCTAACCCGAACAAGTATGCTAATCCTAAACCTTACCCTAAACCAATCCCTAACCCTAAAACTAACCCTAACCCTAACCCTAACCCTAACCCCTACCCTACGCCGTACCCTCACCCGTACCCTATCCCATACCCTAAGCCGTACCCTAACCCTAACACTAACCCTAACCCTAACCCTAACCCTAAACTACCCTTGATTGCTTTTGCCTCTATTAGATTTCCTAAGCACCAGTGTTTTAAGGAACAGGTTAAAAAGAAAATCCTAATGTGATTTTTTTATAATGTGTTTATTCTTTATCTTATCCTAGTGACTAAAATCTTCTCCATGGCTGGATCCCTAATAATATTCCTTTACGTGCTAAGTGGTATCTAGAGAGTGGGATAGGTTTAATAAATACCCTAATCCTAACGTGTACCCTAACCCTAACCCATACCCTAACCCTAACGCGTACCCTAACCCTAACCCTAACCCTAAACCATACGCTACGCAGTACCCTCACCCGTACCCTAACCCGTATCCTAAGCCGTACCCTAACTCTAACCCTAACCCTAACCCTAATGGCTACCCTACGCCGTACCCTATCCCATACCCTAAGCGGTACCCTAACCCTAACACTAACCCTAAACCTAACCCTAACCCCTACCCTACGCCGTACCCTCACCCGTAACCTATCCCATACCCTAAGCCGTACCCTAACCCTAACACTAACCCTAACCCTAAACCTAACCCCTACCCTACGCCGTACCCTCACCCGTACCCTATCCCATAACCTAAGCCGTACCCTAAACCTAACCCTAACCCTAACCTATACACTACGCCATACCCTCACCCGTACCCTAACCCGTACCCTAAGCCGTACCCTAACCCTAACCCTAACCCTAACCCTAACCCATACTCTATGCCGTACCCTAACCCGTACCCTAACCCGTATTCTAAGCCGTACCCTAACCATAACCAATACACTACACAGTACCCTCACCCGTACCCTCACCGTACCCTAAGCCATACCCTAACCCTAACCCTAACCCTAACCTATACACTACGCCATACCCTCACTCGTACACTAACCTGTACCCTAAGCCATACCCTAACCCTAACCCTAACCCTAACCTATACACTACGCCATACCCTCACTCGTACCCTAACCCGTACCCTAAGCCGTACCCTAAACCTAACCCTAACCCTAACCCTAAACCATACGCTACGCCGTACCCTCACCCGTACCCTAACCCGTATCCTAAGCCGTACCCTAACCCTAACCCTAAACCATACGCTACGCCGTACCCTCACCCGTAACCTAACCCGTATCCTAAGCCGTACCCTAACTCTAACCCTAACCCTAAACTATACCCTATGCCGTAACCTCACCCGTACCCTAACCCGTACCCTAAGCCGTACACTAACCCTAACCCTAACCCTAACCCATACCGTATGCCATAACCTAACACGTACCCTAACCCGTATCCTAAGCTGTACCCTAACCCTAACCAATACCCTACGCAGTATCCTCACCCATACCCTCACCCGTACCCTAAGCCGTACCCTAACCCTAACCCTAACCCTAACCCTAACCCCTACCCTATGCCATACCCTCACCTATACCCTATCCCATAACCTAAGCCGTACAATAACCCTAACACTAACCCTAACCCTAACCCATAACCTACGCCGTACCCTCACCCGTACCCTAACCCGTATACTAAGACCTACCGTAACCCTAACCAATACCCTACGCAGTATCCTCACCCATACCCTCACCCGTACACTAAGACGTACCCTAACCCTAACCCTAACCCTAACGCATAACCTACGCCGTACCCTCACCCGTACCCTAACACGTACCCTAAGACGTACCGTAACCCTAACCCTAACACTAACCCTAACCCTAACCCACACTCTACACCGTACCCTAACCCGTACCCTAACACGTATCCTAAGCCGTACCCTAACCCTAACCAATACCCTACGCAGTACCCTCACCCGTACCCTCACCCGTACCCTAAGCCATACCCTAACCCTAACCCTAACCCTAACCCTAACCCCTACCCTACGCCGTACCCTCACCCGTACCCTATCCCATACGCTAAGCCGTACCCTAACCCTAACACTAACACTAACCCTAACCCTAACCCTAACCCATACACTACGCCGTACCCTCACCCGTAACCTAACCCGTACCCTAAGCCGTACCCTAACCCTAACCCTAACCCCTACCCTATGCCGTACCCTCACCCGTACCCTATCCCATACCCTAAGCCGTACCCTAACCCTAACACTAACCCTAACCCTAACCCTAACCCTAAACTACCCTTGATTGCTTTTGCCTCTATTAGATTTCCTAAACACTAGTGTTTTAAGGAACAGGTTAAAAAGAAAATCCTAATGTGATTTTTTTATAATGTGTTTATTCTTTATCTTATCCTAGTGACTAAAATCTTCTCCATGGCTGGATCCCTAATAATATTCCTTTACGTGCTAAGTGGTATCTAGAGAGTGGGATAGGTTTAATAAATACCCTAATCCTAACGTGTACCCTAAACCTAACCCATACCCTAACCCTAACGCGTACCCTAACCCTAACAAAAAACCTAACCCTAACACGTACGCTAATCCTAACCCGTACCCTAAACCAATCCCTAACCCTAAAACTAACCCTAACCCTAACCCTAACCCTAACACTTACCCTACGCCGTACCCTCACCCGTACCCTCACCCGTACCCTAAGACGTACCCTAAACCTAACCCTTACCCATACGTTACGCCGTACCCTCACCCGTACCCTAACCCGTATCCTAAGCCGTACCCTAACCCTAACCCTAACCCTAACCCTAACCCATACCCTACGCCATACCATAACCCGTACCCTAACCCGTATCCTAAGCCGTATCCTAACCCTAACCAATACCCTACGCAGTACCCTCACCCGTACCCTCACCCGTACCCTAAGCCGTACCCTAACCCCAACCCTAACCCTAACTCTAACCCTAACCCCTACCCTACGCCGTACCCTCACCCGTACCCTATCCCATACGCTAAGCCGTACCCTAACCCTAACACTAACACTAACCCTAACCCTAACCCTAACCCATACCCTACGCCGTACCCTCACCCGTAACCTAACCCGTACCCAAAGCCGTACCCAAACCTAACCCTATCCTATACACTACGCCGTACCCTCACCCGTACCCTAATCCGTACCCTAAGCCGTACCCTAACCCTAACCCTAACCTATACACTACGCCGTACCCTCTCCCGTTCCCTAACCCGTACCCTCACCCGTACCCTAACCCGTACCCTAAGCCGTACCCTAACTCTAACTCTAACCCTAACCCTAACCCTTACCCATACCCTGCGCCGTACCCTAACCCATACAATAACCTGTATCCTAAGCCTTAACCTAACCCTAACCAATGACCTACACAGTACCCTCACCCGTACCCTAAGCCATACCCTAACCCTAACCCTAACACTAACCCTAACCCTAAACCCTACCCTATGCCGTACCCTCACCCATACCCTATCCCATACCCTAAGCCATACCCTAACCCTAACACTAACCCTAACCCTAACCCTAAACTACCCTTGACTGCTTTTGCCTCCATTAGATTTCCTAAGCACTAGTGTTTTAAAGAACAGGTTAAAAAGAAAATCCTAATGTGATTTTTTTATAATGTGTTTATTCTTTATCTTATCCTAGTAACGAAAATCTTCTCCATGGCTGGACCCTAAATAATATTCCTTTACGTGCTAAGTGGTATCTAGAGAGTGGGATAGGTTTCATAAATACCCTAATCCTAAAGTGTACCCTAAACCTAACCCATACCCTAACCCTAACGCGTACCCTAACCCTAACCAAAACCCTAACCCGAACACGTATGCTAATCCTAACCCGTACCCTAAACCAATCCCTAACCCTAAAACTAACCCTAACCCTAACCCTAACCCTAACCCATAACCTACACCGTACCCTCACCCGTACCCTAACCCGTACCCTAAGCCGTACCCTAACCCTAACCCTAAACCATATGCTACGCCGTACCCTCACCTGTACCCTAACCCGTATCCTAAGCCGTACCCTAACCCTAACCCTAACCCTAAACTATACCCTACGCCGTAACCTCACCCGTACCCTAACCCGTACCCTAAGCCGTACCCTAACCCTAACCCTAACCCTAACCCTAACCCTAACCCATAGCCTACGCCATACCCTAACCCGTACCCTAACCCGTATCCTAAGCCGTATCCTAACCCTAACCAATACCCTACGCAGTACCCTCACACGTACCCTCACCCGTACCCTAAGCCGTA